>NW_004444172.1:973287-978148 GCF_000243295.1 Trichechus manatus latirostris | reverse complement strand
CAATTTTTTTCTTTCAAGATTTTATATATGTCATCCCATTGCCTTCTTGCCTGCATGGTTTCTGCCAAATAATCTGAGCTTAGTCTAGTTGTTTCTCCTCTGTATGTGACTTCTTATTTTTCACGAGTGTGAAATCACGAGTGTGATTATGATATGCCTTGGTGATTTTCTTTTAGGGTCTCTCCTATACTGGGTTGGTTGAGCTTCTTGGATGGCCAGCTTTTCATCTTTCATGATATTGGGGAAGTTTTCTGTCAGCAGTTCTTCAATGATCCTCTCTTTTTTTTCTGTTTTCTCCCCTTGTTCTCGAATTCCAATCACTCACAAATTTTTGCTTTTGATTGTATCCCACATAACTCTCAGGGTCTTTCCATTTTTCTTTGTTCTTTTTTATGAGATTTCCTGAAACACAGTTGTATCCAAGTATTTGTTTTCAATCCCACTGATCCTGTTTTCCGCCGTTTGAAATCTGCTTCTCAGCCCTTCTATGGCACCGTCCATTTCTGAAATCTTGTTGTTTATCTTTTGGATTTCTAATTGTTATCTTTGTATAATTTCTAGTTGTGAATTTATTTTGGTATTTTGTTCCTGCATTATTTTCCTGATTCCCTCAATTTTTTGTCTGTATTTTCCATGAATTTCTCTATTTTTTCCTTATGTTTGTCAGCTTTTTGCCTCAGTTCTTGGAGAATTCTGAGTATTAGAGATTTGTATTCCTTATCAAGTAGTTCTAGTGCATTTTCTTCCACTGGAGAGTCATCTGGTGTTTTATTTTGGACGCCTACTGGAACCATCCTGTCCTGTTTTTGTGAATGTTTTTATATTTTCTGCTGTCTTCGGGGCATTCAGTAGTTTTTTTTTCTCGTTTATTGATTGTAGATTTGTTTGTTTCGTCCCTTTTTTTTTTTTTAATTTGACTATGTCTGAGCAGGCGGACTGTGTGTTCTTTGTTGTTTGCTCTTCTGTGGGCACAATACTCTTCACCTCCTTCTCCAATTAGCAGGGTCAGTCACTCAGATATGATACGGCAGGGCAGGTCTAGCTGAAGAGCAGTTACTGGGACGGGTTGCTTGTGGCACTTACTACAGCCACCAGAGTGGGTCGGTAATCAGTGCTGGGTAGGTTCCAGTAGGCTGTGCCTGTGCTGTTTGGTGATGTGATGTCAAGTGCATGGTGCAGGTAGGCAGGATGTAGTGGGGAGATTGTTATGTGTGGAGCTAAGATGGACATGGGAGAGAGGAGAGAGGAACAAGAGCCGAAAACATACAAACAAACAAAAAAGAATTCTAGGGAATCTTGCCGTTGGAGTGGAGTAATGAGAGACTATGAAATGGAGGAGAACAGAAAGGGGAAGAGGAAGAAACGAAAAGAAAGAATAAATAAATAAAAATCAGAAAGATTAAAGAACCGCAAAGTTCCCAGGGATCCTACTTGTGCAGCTATAAGGTCCGGGGAAATCGCTCTCAGTTGTTGCAGTACAGCCTGGCTAGAAGGCGCAGAGGTATACAAAGCCAGGTATTCAGGGAACAGAAAGAGAAGGAAAATATAGAGAAGGGAGAAACTGAACAATGAAGAAAGACAAAAAGGGAAAAAGAGGGAAAAGAAAACAAAACAAATTAAAAAAAAAAAAAAAAAAACAAGAAAGGCCACCCAAAAAACAGAAAAGAGAAACCAGTGAAAAAAGAAATGTCCTCAGGGATCCCTCTGCATGTCTGTGTGAGGCAAGGGGGAAGTCCCCTCGCCATGCAGCACCACCCGGCCCGAAAGGGCCCCCAACTCAAGAAAAGGAAAAGAAAACAACCAAATATTCAAAACAAACAAACGAATAAAAGCCCCGGGATCTCACCAGCATGGCAGCCCAGACCGGGAAGCAGCTCCACACTCGAATGGAGCTCCTCAGCCCCCCAGCAAGAAGCAAAGCTGGCACACAGAGCCAGGTATTTGAGCGAAAGGAGTGGGAGGTGGCAAGAGGTAAGGAAGAAATCAAAAGAAGCAGAAAAAAAAACAACACTAGCAGCCAACAAATGGCACTCAGAGAGCCAGCTAGTGTGGGCTGGTGTTTCTTGGACAAAAGACTGTGTCCGCGGGAAGCAGAGGGGGCCAAGTGTGGGTGAAGAAGGGTAGGGAGTGGGAAAGTGTATATCACAAATTAACGGAATTTTGTAGCTCCTCAGGAAGAAGCAAAGATGGTGCAGGAAGCCAGGTATTTGAGTGAAAGGAGGGGGAGGTGGTGAGAATTAAGGAAGAAATAAAAAGAAGTGGAAAAAAGGAACACCAGCAGCCAGCAAATGGCACTCAGGGAGCCGGCCCTTTTGGGTGTGTGGAATCCAAGCAACTGGTATTTCCTGGTCAAGAGATTGTGGCCGTGGAAAGCAGAGGAGCCCGAGTGGGTGTGAAGAAGTTTGGGGGGTGGGAAAGCATATATCTCAAATTACCATTTGTTTTGTCTCTCACTGGACTCTCCGTGAGGCTGCTTTCTCGTACCCCCTGTTTGCTGGTGTCCGATAGGAGTCCAAGGTGGCGGATCCATGCTGCGTTAGCTGGTGGGGGACCTCTGCATGAATCTCTCCTCTCTCTCCGTTCTCTGTCAGTTTTCTCACTCCATTTGGTGCTTGGCTGAGTTCTTTCTCTCTTCATTTGAGGTTTTAGGGTTCCAGGATTGTTGTATTCTCTGTTCAGCTTAGTTTTTCGGGTCTTTGCTGTGGAGGGACGGCGTGGTTCTTTTGCCTAGAGCACCATTTTACCAGAACTCCTCAACTATCTTCTTATTTTCAGGTTTATGATTAGACAGCAAGAAAAGAAAATATTGTACAACTTCACCAAAATCACCATTAATTTTTTGCATATATTTGCCTCATCTATGATTCTGAATCTTATAAATTGTTAGTAGAATGGCGTATATCTGTTGTTGTTATTGTTTAGCACAGAGCTTTGTTTCGTCTATAATGGACCCTTATAAATATGATGTTGATGAAAAATACATTGCTGGTTTTGGCGATTATACTGGGTATTATTTCCTTTCATTGATAGGATAGAAATAGAAACTGAGTTAATTAAGATAATTATTTAATGTATATTTTTATTCACCTCAAACCTAGATTTGTATTCAGGGTTAATTCTGTTCTTAGTGTATTTCTAAACTTGACAATAAATTGTCTTCTGAAATCTAGTGTGTTAAGCAGTCCTCTTATGCCAGCATCTCTTCCTCAAACTCCCAAAGTCATCTCATAAAGGAATTGGTCAGTTGGCATGTTTCTTCTCTTGAGATTTGTATTTTAATTGTACCCCAAGGTCTTCTCTGAATTTTCTTGGGATACATCTCCAACAGAAATGTTCAGAAATGCATATTTCTCACTTTTATCTATTTCAGTGTAAGTGGTTGCACACATATTAAAAAAAGTTAATTGTTATCACTTTAAAAATCATGTGATATTCAAATTGATGTATAATTACTAATGTACAAAATATTTTAAGGTTCTATGGGAATTATTGTATTCTTGCATATTTGCTTCCAGTTACACAGTACCTGCACGTATATCATCATCATTACCTTTCATCATCGTTATCAAAATATCTAAACTTATGGAGCTTCTGTTGTTGTTGTTAGGTGTCATCAAGTCAGTTCCAACTCATAGTGACCCTGTGTACAACAGAACAATACACGGCCCAGTCCTGCACCATTCTCACAATCGTTGTTATACTTGAGTCCATTTTTGTAGCCACTGTGTCAATCCATCTGGTTGAGGATCTTCCTCTGTTTCGTAGACCCTCTACTTTACCAAGCATAATGTCTTTCTCCAGGGACTGATCCCTTCTGATAACATGTCCAAATTATGTGAGATGAAGTCTCACCATCCTTGCTTCTAAGGAGCATTCTGGCTATACTTCTTCCAAGACAGATTTGTTAGTTCTTTTGGCAATCCATGGTATGTTCAATGTTCTTCGCCAACACCACATGTTTTCAAAACTCAAAATTCAAAGGCTGCTTCTGTTTGTTGAAACATCTCAGTTGATATTCTGTCAATTCCTGAGCCTTGTTTTTCACTAGTGCTTTCAGTGCAGTTTGGACTTCTTCCTTCAGTACCATCGGTTCCTGATCATATGCTGCCTCCTTTAGTGGTTGAATGTTGACAAATTCTTTTTGGTATAGTGACTCTGTATTACTTCCATCTTCCTTTGATGCTTCCTGCTTTGTTTGATATTTTCCCCATAGAATCCTTCAATATTGCAGCTCAAGTCTTGAATTTTTTCTTCAGTTCTTTCTGCTTGACAAATGCTGAGTGTGTTATTCCGTTTGGTTTTCTAACTCCACGTCTTTGCACATGTCATTATAATTCTCTCTTTACTTTGTGTTCTTGAGCTGCCGTTTAAAATCTTCTGTTCAGCTATCTTGCTTCATCATTTCTTTCTTTTGCTTTAGCTACCCTAAGTTCAAGAGCAAGTTTCAGAATCTTTTGTGACATCTGTTTTGGTCTCTTCTTTCCTATCTTTTTAATACCGTTGTTTAATACAATACCAATTAGCTCATCAATATCAGAATGTTAAAGAACTAGGACAAATTTCAAATCTGGAATGAGGCAATTAACTCTAAGTAGCCTGAAGGTAGAGACAATCTTATTTTCATAGTTGTAACCCAGAACAAAGTATATTGCTTAGTATCTAACAGATGCTTAATAAGTGTCAGTTGAGTGAATAAATAATGGATGGAAATTTGAGATTTAGGTATATAAGAATTCTTTCAGTTTTATTTTCTCAAGAAGCATACTAAAAGATAAAAAAATTGAATACCCTTTTTCGCCTTTAATGTATCAGTATGTTGATCGTCAATGTGATGATATGGCACATTAAAAAAAAAAAAAAA
>NW_004444172.1:900058-972717 GCF_000243295.1 Trichechus manatus latirostris | reverse complement strand
CAGACCATTAAACCTGGTCTTCTTACTAGAATTTGAGTTCTGCACCCCACCTTTCTCCTGCTCCATCAGGGACTCTCTGTTGTGTTCCCTGTCAGGACGTTCATTGGTGGTAGGCGGGCACCATCTAGTTCTTCTGATCTCAGCCTGATGAAGTCTCTGGTTTATGTGGCCCATTCTGTTTATTTCTTCTTTTAAATCTCCTATGTGGTAAGTGAAATATGTGATGTTTTTTATTTCTAGAAAAATATAAATATTTTTCCTTTCCCTAAGAAGAATCTGAATTGCTCATTCACTGGAATACTAAATTCCTTAAAAAAAAAAAAAAAAAGTAAAATCAGAGAACTTAAAAACCATAAAATAACTTAAATATTCAAGACTTTGAGATTCTTCTAATTTAGCATTGATCCAAGTATAGTCCATGGATACGAGCTATATTAAAAAAATCACTTTCATGGGCCAGTTTCAGACAAACTGAGTCAGATTCTTTATAGGAGTGGTCTAAAAAGCTGTGTTTAAAACAAATCAAAACAAAACAAAAATTAAAAGCAGAGGAGGGGGGTTAATAATGTAAATTCAAGTTTGAGAAGCAAGGACCAATCAGCTGAACATTAAACCAAGTGCATGTGTTTGATTTTTACTTCTGTTTTTTTGTTCATTTTCCTGAATGGAATGCTTATTCTCAGCCTATAATTTGCATATGTGTCATGGAGCACAATAAGTTAAGAATAACTGAATGCCTGCCTTAAAAATAAATAATTAGATGATTTACTGGCATGGGTGGTAACATAATTTCAGCATATATTAACCTAACGAGATCAGTGAGTAGGAAATTTCACTTCTCCTTGCCGGGACGGATATTTTGTAAAGCCAGGCAGAGGCAGTGGTTATCAGAGATACTCTAACGTTATTTATCTCATATATTTCTGTAGTGGTTTGAAAAAGGATTGATGGCCTTATCCAGTAAATGATTCTCTTTCTGATTAATATTTCAGAAATCAATACCCCTCATACATACCCCCAAAATAAAATAATAATAATAATAATAAATACTTAAGAATAATAGAATGGGATAGTTAAGAGATTAGCATCTGAAAGCAAGAAAACTGTGTTTAGACTCAATTTCATGCTTAATGGATAGCTTTTGAAAGGTTAAAAAAGTTTGACTCTTCCATCTGTACAAAATGAAACAGGACCCATAACTCACACCATACACAAAAACTAACTCAAAATGGATCAAAGAGCTAAATATAAAACCTAAAATGATAAAGATCACAGAAAAAAAATACGGACAACACTAGAGACCTTAATACATGGCATAAAAAGCATAAAACCATAGTGAACAATGCACAAACACCGGAAGAGAAACTAGATAACTTGGAGCTCCTCAAAATTAAACACTTATGCTCATCAAAAGACTTCACCAGAAGAGTGAAAAGAAAACCCATAGACTGGGAAAAAAAATTGGCTACAACATATCCAACAAGGGTTTAATCTCTAAAATCTATAGAATACTTCAACAACTCAATAACAAAAAGACAAATAATCCAATTAAAACATGGGCAAAGGATATGAACAGACACTTCACCAAAGACGTTCAGAAAGCTAAGAGACACAAGGAGAATTGCTCCTGATCATTAGCCATTAGAGAAGTGCAAATCAAAACTAAAATGAGATACTATCTCACTTTGACATAAGTGTCACACACACACACACACACACAAAAAAAAAAAACAAACAAACAAACAGAAAATAACAAATGTTGGAGAGCCTGCAGGGAATTTGGAGCTCTTAGGTACTGCTGGTGGGAACATAAAATGGTACAGCCACTCTGGAAAATGATATGGAACCTCTTAAAAAGCTACAAATAGAAATGCCATATGATCCAGCAATCCTACTCCTAGCAATAAATATATCCTACAGAAATAAGAACCATTACATGAATAGGCATATGCACACCCATGTTCATTGAAACATTATTCACAATAGCAAAAAGATAGGAACAATCTAAGTGCCCATCAATTCATGAATGGAATAACAAACAATGTATACACATGCAATGAAATATTATGCAATGATAAAGAACAATGATGAATTTGAGAAACATCTCACAACATGGATGAATCTGGAGGGCATTATTCTGGGTAAAATACGTCAATTAAAAAAGGACAAATATTGTATAAGACCACTATTATAAAAACCCAAGAAAAGGTTTATACGCAGAAAAAAATCATCTTTGATGGTTAAGAGGGAGGGGAAGGGCAGCAAGAGGAAATCACCAACTAGATAGTAGAGAAGACAGCACACAATATAGAGGAAGTCAGCATAATTTGACCAAGGCAATGCCAGAGAGGCTTCACATTCTAAACACCTTGAAGGACCAAGTTACTGGGGCTGATGGCTGGGGACCATGGTGTCAGGGGACATCTAAATCAATTGGCATAACATAGTTCATAAAGAAAATGTTCTATGTGATAATTTGGTTTGAGTAGTGCCTGGGGTCTTAAAAGCTTTCGAGCAGCCATCCTCCCTTTTGATTAGCAGCAGTATATCTTAACCACTGCGCCGCCAGGGCTCCAAATATAACCAAAGACACAAGGAAAATATTCATCCAAAGGACTAATGGACAGAGTGAACCACAGCCTCTACCAACCTGAACCCAGAAGAGCTAGATGGTGCCTGGCTACCACCACTGACTGCTCTCAGACAAAGATCACAATAGAGGGTCCTGGACAGAGTGGGAGTAAAATGTAGAACAAAACTCTAATTCACAAAAAAAACACCAACCTTATTGATCTGACAGAGACTGGAGGAACCCCTGAGACAATGGTCCCCTGACTCCCTGCTAACTCTGAACTGAAGCCACTCCCGAAGTCCGCCATTCAGCCAAAGACTAGACAAGCCTATAAAATTATAATACATGTGATGATGTTGCTTCTTAGTTCAATCAAGTATACAAGGCCAAATGGGAAACACCTGCCCAAACGCAAAGAAGAGAAAGCAAGAAGTCACAGGAAAACTGGATGAATGGACTCGGAGAATCCAGGGTAAAAGGGAAAGGGGGACAGTGCTGACACACTGCTGCAACTGCAACTAATGTCACAAAACAATTTGTGCATAAAATTTTTGAATGAAAAACTAATTTGCATTGTAAACTTTCACCTAAAACATAATAAAACTAAACAAAAAACTTTGACTCAGTTTTCTCGTGAATAAAATGGTAGATTATTAGTGCCACCTTCTTTCATTGTAGTAAGATTAGATAAGGCTATAAATTACATTTCTTAAAACTATGTTTGACATATACAAGAGCTCCATAAGTTTAGAAATGTTGATGGTGATGATGATGATATGATATATGTGCAGGTGCTGAATAATTGGAGGCAAATATGCAAAAATATAATATAGAACTTTAAACTATTGCTCATACACTAGTAATTATACATCATATTTAGATATAAACATGATTTTAAAATGATAACAATTAACTTTTTTAATATGTGTTCAACTATTTACACTGAAATAGATAAAAATGAGAAATATGCATTTCTGAACATTTCAATTGAAGACAAATCCCAGGCCAATTAAGAGAAGACCTTGGGGTACAATTAAAATACATATCTCAAGAGAAGAAGGATGCTAATTGGCCAATTCCTTTATGAGATGAGTTTGAGAGTTTGAAGAAGAGATGCTGGTATAAGAAGACTGTTTAACACACTAGATTTCACAAGACCATTCACTGTCATGAGACTGCTTTAGAAATACACTAATAATAGCATTAACCCTGAATACAAATCTAGGCTTTAGCTGAAAAAAAAAAAAAAAATTAAATAATTATTTTAGTTAATTTAGTTTCTATTTCTATTTTATCAATGGAAGGTAATAATACCCAGTACTATCACCAAAAACACTGATCTATTTTTCGTCATCAATTTACTGACAGGGCTCCTTTACGCAGGAAATAAAACTCTGTGCTAAACAACGGCAACAACTTCTATAGACCCTTCGACTGACAGTTCCTAAGATTCAGAAGCATAGATGAGGCAAATATATGCACAAAAATACTAGTGATTTTGGTGAAGTTGCAAAACACTGTATTTTCTTAATGTCTGATCATAAACCTGAAAATAAGAAGATAGTTGAGAGAGAAGGAGATTTTCTTTGGATGACTGAATTTCAGGTAAGTCTGATTTTATTATCTTATTCTATCAGAAACTGTGTGTGTGTGTATTTCCCATAGTGAGAAGTATCCTTTTTACTTGTCTGCATCTTCCAATAGGCCTTAAGTGGCTCCCATGAGAAGCAAGACAAAATGCCTTCTTGAATAAATTCTTTCTAAACGAATACATGAATAAATAGAAAGAAATGTGTGGATACTAAATGATTAAACCAAAAACAAACAAAGCCACTGCCATCGAGTCAATTTTGACTCATAGCAACTCTATAGGACAGAATAGAACTGCCCCATAGGGTTTCCAAGGAGCGGTTGGTAGATTTCCAACTGCCAACTTTTTGGTTAGCAGCCAAACATTTGAGTAAATAACATCAAGTCCCTTTGCATTATTGACAGCATTATAGGTCTGAAGCCAACTGGTATTAACTGCACAGGTAGGTATCAACTGTATTTACCACAAATTTAAGTCAATTGAATTAGGAATCTAATTTCTAACGATAGATTACCTTATAATTTAAATTTTGTTTTAAATATAACAAACTATACTTATTTTACCGTTTCTAGCCTTTTTGTTACCATTGTTTTATTACCACATTTGAATACCAACGTTTGGCAATGAATTGGCTATAGCCTGATGTCGTAGATAATTATGTGCTTTATATTGGTAGCAATAGCAATCTTTTTTTCTGTTCCCACACAAACAAAATAATTGGAAATATATCATAGATTAGGTTCCTAATTTGGTCTTAGCTAACCAACAGAGGAAAAAAATGTAATAGAAGAAAAGTACAAATAATTTTAGCATAAGTTTATAAAATAAACAGGAAGTTTCTAATTTTTTTTTCTTTTTTACAAACTCTGGCAAAGTTTTGTCTAGTCAATGGGAAGTATTAGAAGTGTCCATCAAGTTTTTATTCAGCTCCTTAAAAAAACCCCGTAAAGTAGCTGTGAGGTGTCAAGAAAACAAGGCTGCCACACAACCCTATCATTCAAACCACAAATCATGAGTCTCCTGTTTAAAATGAGCTTTTTATTTTCCAATAGTACAAGATAATTAATTCCAACAGATAAATTGACAAATGTACAGTGTAAGGCTTAATAATAGACTGGGCTAGAGGATGGTTTATCTCAATAGAAATCTCTAAATCACTTTGGAAAAAAATTTAGGGGGAGTGCTATCAATTCAACACAGTTGTGAACTTGGGATTTTTTTTTTTATTAGTGTCTGCCAATTCTGTAAGATATGAAAATCATATAAATACTTAACTAACTTGAAGTCATTAGATATTTGCTCATATGGTAATATCTCATTATTTGAGTTTAACTAAGCTGTGATTATTAGGTCTTTCGGCCTGAATCCTTCTCTGATTTTTATTATTCTTATACACCAGGTAAACCAACAACCTCAGTCGAAATAAATGGCTGAGTCCAATTTCACTGAGGTGACTCTATTCATCCTCTCTGGATTCAAAAACCACCCTGAGCTACAAGTCAGTCTTTTTTTGATATTTCTATTTATCTATCTATTCACTGTCTTGGAGAACCTTGGACTAATACTGTTAATCAGAATTGACTCTCAGCTTCACACACCTATGTACTTTTTCCTTAGCAATCTGGCGTCCATTGACATATTTTATTCCTCCACCGTGACACCCAAGACTCTGGTCAATTTCCAGTCTAACCAGAAAGCCATTTCCTTTGTTGGTTGCTTTGTCCAAATGTATTTTTTTGTTGGTCTGGTGTGTAGTGAGTGTTTTCTTCTGGGATCCATGGCTTATGACCGCTATGTAGCAATCTGCAATCCCTTACTGTATTCGGTGGTTATGTCCCAGAAAATGTGCAACTGGCTGGGAACCATGCCTTACGTGATTGGCTTCACAAATTCTTTGATATCCATTTGTGTGATAAGCAGTTTGGCATTCTGTGATTACAACATCAATCATTTTTTCTGTGACACCACAGCCCTGTTGGCCCTGTCCTGTGTAGATGCATTCAACACAGAAATGGTGATCTTTGTTTTAGCTGGGTTCACCCTTCTTAGTTCTCTTCTGATCATTACAGTCACATACATTGCCATCATCTCAGCCACCCTGAGAATCCAGTCTACAGCGGGCAGGCACAGAGCCTTCTCCACCTGCACATCCCATCTCATGGGTGTAACCATCTTCTACGGACCCCTGATTTTCACATATTTGCAGCCTGATAACACATCCTGCCTGACACAGGCACAAGTGGCATCTGTATTCTATACCATTGTCATTCCTATGCTGAATCCACTGATCTATAGTCTGAGGAACAAAGACGTGAAGAATGCTCTCTCGAGAGTCATACATAAAAAACTATTTCCATAACAATTCTATGCATGTTACAAAAACAAACCTGGGTGGATACAGGCATTAAATGACGCCAACATTTAGGAAGATATTATGGCAACCTAACATGATATATCACAAACTAAATGATCAGCTTGAGTCTTGACATTTAGGAGGTGAATTACCATTTATTTGTTTATAGGGAATACTGATCATTGTATTAGGAGGTTATTTAGACACATCATTATTTAGAACATAAACATGTACAAGTAGGTAAAGAGCTATCTGAGCAGGGACTGAATTCATGCCAGAACATTCATGTGTGAGAAGGCTGTCACATTGAATCATGTAAACAAATGCTTAAATTGACCTTCAATATAACTTGACATTCTGTTTTCTCAGCTGTTAGCAAATTGAGAGCAGAAAATTAGATGATTAAGACTTGAGTTCCCCTAAATTTTAACGAACAATAAGAAATAACAGCAGATATCTTGGGAGCAAAGCAGTAAAGAGTACAGAACTAATAAAAACAAACAAGAACAAAAGAAGTTTGTGGTCATTTCAGTGAGGTGGCAGCATGATTAAGGCCAGAGGACACTGGGTAGTACAGAGAACTCTCTTCATCATGCGGAGTCATTTCACCATAATAGTTAAATTTTTGATCATATATCATATACCTAAAACAAACCCCCTATGAAGAGTCTTTAGTCTCGGGAGTGACTTAAGGTAGTTCATGTGATGAGATCTGGGTGTGTGTGTGACTGTGTGTGTGTGTGCTTGTTAGATTTTTTCTTTTCTTCTCTGATCTATATTAGAGGGGTCTGACTCCTGAAAGCTTCATTTTATAAAGTAATATTTTGTATTTTAAATTGTTTTAAGGGACAGCTTTGAAGCACACTACTGCATTATTGGTGGGATGTATTGAAGATACTGTCTACCTCATTATGCGTTCCCTTTATTATGCTTATATGAGTTTTTCCCTTGTGATTAATATTGGTAGCCCTAAAGCCTTCTAAAAGGTTGCTGTGATTTGGAATCAACTCGACAGCAATGCAAAGGGTTTTTCAAAGACTTTTCATCATCATCATCACTGAGAATTATAAACTAACTGTATATTTTTGCTACCAGATATTGTCATTCTAAATATACTGTCCAATTTTTAATAATTGTGCAAAACAGCCTGGCTTGTACATCTTATTTATACCTAACCATCAGGTAGTTTTTATATGTTGTATTTATTTTCCAACTGTATTGAATATGTATTCTATAGATAATGGCAAGTGGTTGTTACACTTATTTCTTTAGTATTAATATAATTATGCAACAAATGGTTCTTTAAAAATTATTTACATTATTTTGTCGTTTTGTCTCTAGGAGCAAAAACATGTTACACTTTACTTACCCATCATGAGAAGTAGTAATATATTTTATTTCTCCAAATTCAAATTCTTCCATTCAATTCAAAATATGTTTGATGTATCAGGTGCCTTATTAAAAAAAAAAAAAAAAAAAACCCTTGTATTTCTTCAGTTTGTGTTCTTATTTTGTAGAACAATGTTTTTACTACTGCATTTGTCTGACCCTCACTTCCTCCAGGTGTCTGTGTGGCTCTGTACTTCACTTATTTCAGGTTGCTCAAATGTGATCTGTTCACTGAAAACTTCTCTGACAATCATCTTTTTTTTTCCAACAAAACTTGTTTTATTGTTTTCTCTTTGGAATCACATGAAAGTTTTACATACTTAAAAAAATAATTCAGAAAGAAAAAGTGTGGTAGATAGCATTATTATTTTTTTAATTGTGATAAATATACAGGTAGTCCCCAACTTATGACATATTTGAGTTACAACGATCTGCACTTACGACTGTCCGTTATTTTTGTACATCTTATTGTTAGTAATACGTGCTATGTACAATGTTGTACCACATAATTTGCTGCTGTTATCATTATCAGATATAATGTTTCCAACCCTCAAAGACAAATAAAGATTGAATTTATAAACATTCTGATAATAAAAGGAAATGCTAATGAAAACTAAAACAAACAAACAAAAAAACCCGAGGTATTCGACTTACCCCAGAACCGACTTAGGACACAGTAGTTGTCAGAAGGGAACCCCATCATGAGTTAGGAACTACCTGATATGTAACAAAACGTTTGCCATTTCAGCAATCTTCCCATGTAGGTAGATGGCGTTATTGTTCTCAATTCTTTACCTTCTGTGGATTTCTACCCTTTGCCTTCTTACTCTGAAGTTCTTCCCAATGGAGGTGGAGTGTATTTTCCTGGCTGTGGAAGATTGTATTTCCAAAAATGGTCTCAGCAAGATTTCCAGTCCCACATGCTCTTACAGAACTTGGACATTATCAACATCTCTTCTCTTAAACTAAAAAAAAAAAATCTCAGCTCTCAAGACATCTGCATTATTAACTATTTGCTTCATTCTAGAGTGTATGTATATCCGTGTGTGTGTGTGTGCATAAATGTATGTGTTTATGTGTCTTTTTTTGTTTCAAAGTAATAAATAGCTATTTTTACTAAAAATAATACTTCTAAATGTAGTTCAAGATTTCTTTGTAGTTCCTTTTTTCCTTAGGTAATGTCTTTCTAGGAATGTATAGTCAAAGTTCTGTGTTTTAGAGTTATTACAGATATTTGTGTTTATACCATGATGATCATAAAACTTAGGCTCTTGTTTTCCAGTTTGTGTTCAGATTGTTAGGCTTGCTTTTTGATCAATTATTTGTTGCCACATCATACTTCACAATAAGTCAGCCAAAACTGAGTTGCTTCAAATAGTATTTTTAAATTCTCATTCATGTATCTGCATACTGGCTAGAATTATTGACCTAGGCTGGACTCCACGGTGTTGCTGCCCAGGTCTGCACCACATCTCTCATCCTCTTTGGACCAGCAGGCTAGTTGGGCGTGTTCTTTTGGTAGAAATGACAGACACACAAGAGGGCTCTGCTAAGCACACAAACACTTTTCAAGCCTTTGCCTGCAGCACATCTGTTAACATTTTTTTGCTCAAAGCCACTCATAACTAATCCCAAAGTTAAGGGGTAATGTTGAAGTTACTATGACTGTATAACACATTTCCCCAAAACTTAGTGGTGTAAAACAACCATTATTTCTCTCATGGATTCTGTGGGTCAGGAATTCAGGCAGGTAGGAATGATAAATTTCTGCTCCACAATGTCTGGAGCTTCAGCTGGAAGACTCGAAGGCTGGGAACTGGAATCATCTAAAGGTTCACTTGCTTGTGACAGTTGACACTGAAAAGCGTTGATGCTTAGCTGGGGGTCTCAGTGCTTCTCCATGCGATCCCTCCACATGGACTAGTTTGGGCTTCCTCACAACATGGTGGCTGAGTTTCAAAGGAAAGTGTCCTGAAGGAGAGACAGAGCCAGGTGGAGGCTGTACCATCTTTTATGACCTCAAAAGACATGCAGTGTCACTTCTGCCACATTCTGTTCATTAAGGCAGACCTAAAGTCCAAACAGTACTGCCCAGGTTTAAGAAGAGGGTACCTGGATTCCATCTCTTGAAAATTCTTTCTTAAGATAGCAAACCCAAGTGTCCCCATGTGTTCCCTCCACTTTGTTTTTCTACACGGCATTATCACCATCAACGTACGCATAATTTATTGTTTATCCTCTCCCCACTCCCACTGACTAAATGACATTCTTGCTAGACAGGCTTCTTCACTATTCCTCCAATTGCACTGCCCAGCCCAGCCCCTGCACGGGGCATTTGCACTGGCATTCCCTCTACCTAGAACACTTTCTTCCTACATACCTGCATGACTAACTTGTCCCTTCTTCAAGTCTTAGCTGAAATGTCAAATTCTCACTGAATCATTAGAAAGTATGTTAAACTGAAGGAAAATGAACACACAGTGTATCACAAATTGTGGATGAGCTTAAGCAGTCCTTAGGAAAAAAAATATAATTTTACATGTTAAGTAAGATAATTCTTAAATCAATGATCAAAGTTTTTGCCTTAACAAGCTTGTAAAAGAAGAACTAATTACCCAAAGCTTATAATGTGAAGGAAGTAAAATTCATAAAACATAGATAAATAAAACAGAAAACAGGTAAAAAATAGAGACAATGAATACAGTCCAAATTTCCTACTTTGAAAACAAGTTACAAAATTGATAATTCACTAAAAATATTGTTCAGTAAAATATGACATAAGACACAAATACCTACAGATGTCATATGCAATAGGGAATATTATATACCTGTACATAAGAATACATTTTAAAATTGAAATGAAATGGGAATATTATTTTTAAAACACAATTTACCAAAAGTGAATGTGTTGGAAAAGAAATTAGAGTATTCCATTATATACTAAAACTTAAACTTATGATTATAAATTCACAAGCGCCACTCCCTTAAAAAAAAAAAAAATGTACTAAAATCTTTAGACCCAGATAGTTCAATGGTAATTTCTATCAAATATTTAAAGAAGAAACAATACAAATATTACACAAATTCTTTCAGAAAAGAGAATAGGAGGAACTCTTCCAAAATAATTATATGGGTCTGATAAGCCTAATACCAAAAACTAAAATATACTTTACAAGGGAAAAAATGACAGACTTATATCCTTAATGCTCATAGCTTTAAAAATCTTAAATAAAATAGCAGCAAATTTAATCCAGAAATACTAAAATTAATTATATATCATCATCAAGTGGGATTTATCTCAGAAACATAGGATTGGGTAAATATTAAAAAAAATTGACATAATCCACTATTTTAAAATGACAATAAAGAAAAAGATGTTATAATAATGGGTTCAGAAAAAGTACCTGAAAAATTTTATACCTAGTCATGATTTAGAAAATAAAAAGAAAACCAAAAACTCCTCAGTCTGATCAAGGACATCATGGAACAGCTATGGCTAACTTATTATTTAATTTGTGCTTATCTAATTTTCTCCCCAATGATCTGAAACAAGTAAGGATATATATATTTTCACTACTTCTATTCAGCATTGTGTGGATTAATCTAGCCAGGACAAAAAGGTAAGAAAAAGAAATAAAAAGCATACAGATCGGAAAAAAAGTAAAATTATTTTATTCATGATTACAGAATCCACAAAAAAGTATAAGACAAAATAAATGAATATAACAATGTGCTGAGATAAAGTAAAAAAAAAAAACTATAATATGAAAAAATTAATATAACAATATATTAAAATAAAGTCGATATAGCATTTTTACACAAATAAGGTTTGCCTTCTGCGTTTGTTTGTCGGCTGTGCCCTAACCCCTCAAGGTATTTTCGTAAACTCGCTATGCCGATTTTTTTTTACAGCAACATGTGGAAGAGAACTGCCGTGGTAGCTCTTGCAAGGATGCTCTGCAGGTGGAGGGTGTGGCTGGCAAATAAACACAGAGGACATGCATTATCTGTGTACAAACACAGTATGTGAAAAGTAATTATATTTTTAGATACTAGCAACACGATTCACAAGAATATTTCATTCTGATTCCAAGTTTATATATATTTTTTTTCAGATTCTTCCTTTGCTTCCTCTTCTTGGACAAATAAACTATTTCAGCTTTTTTCATGGTTTAATTTCTTTTCCTTTTTAATTAAGAAAGCTTTTGACCTGAGCATATTCAGAGGAATAATAGTTTTTATAATATATTTTTATAATAAAACATTAAAAATGTTTACTAGTCCCAGTGTCCTTTTTTTTTTTCCTTTCTGCTCGTTTTTCTTTCCGTAAATCAAAAGTCAAATACACTAAAGTGACAAATAAACTGCATGGATTTCTGTGTAGATGAATTAGGTGACACAGCCAAATCTGAATGGAGAACCAAGCCATGCTTTTCTTGTGATGCCTCAAAGTGTCCACCCATGGTGCTAGTGAGTACTTCTGGAGAGAGGTCAGCTACCGGGCACCAGTCAATACACAACACGTGAAACTGTTTTATAGAAGGCTAATCTAACATAGGTCAGGGGTATTGTAAGTGTTTAGTGATAAAATGAGGATAAGATATTGAATATATAGTATGATAATTGATGCGATATGTAAGTAGACATATAAGTAAGCATTTTACTCACAAAGAAAAATAATTGGAAAAAAAAATACACCAAAATATTAACAACAGTTTTGAATGAGTTTTCTTTGAATTTTGTTGTATTTTAACATTTTTTCTAAAAACATGTTTTATTCCTATGATAGTATCATACTTTAAAATAATTCAGTGTAAAGAATGTACTGTTCTACCATTCAAAGTTAACTACTCGGCCTTTGAGTTACAGAGTAATTAAGTATTTCTCTAAAAATAGTTTCTCTGACATAGTAGTAAAAAATGTAGAGTATCACAAACGAAGACCAAACAACAATGTTTCTCGTTATGTGGTTTCCAAGAGAGTAGGCAATAATCTGTTACAAGCCTAACATGAATACATTAGTCCTTGAACTTTTACCCTTGGAAATGTGTCAAGAAATCTCCCTAGGAAATTAGTCCCTGAGGATGACCAAATGTTGCGTTGTCAGCAATCCCTAGTATATGAGGTGCCCCGGAATTGTTAGGGTGAGAGGCAAGGGATGTTCTGCTCTTCTTAAGTTCATAGTAGCTCACAGGTATTGTTTAGATATAATTTCCTTGTGAACTTTACATTTGATTAGGAATTGAACAAAATTTATAGGTTGATTTATTTTATCTCAGGAAAAAAATGCATGAAGGAAAATGTAAAAATAATGCATCTGAAAGGAAAATAATACTATATCACAGAAATTTGCATCTCCTTAAGTGTTTTATATTTATATATTTTTGGAAGAAAACTTTGAGCTTGACAAAATTCTAGGTAGGTAATATTGGAAGAAAGGAATTGTCAGCAACTTTGGCTCAATTTAAGTATTATTCTCAAAAGTAGAGGGTTTTAGGTCAGATCAAGGAGTCCTGGTGGCACAGTATTAAGCGCTCTGCTGCTAACCAAAAAGTCAAACCCACCAGCTGCTCCATGGGAGAAAGATTTGTTAGTCTGCTTCTGTAAAGACGTACAGCCTTGAAAACCCTGTAGGGCAGTTCTACCATGTCCTGTAGGGTCGATATGAGTCGTAATCAACTGGGAGGCAATGGGTTTTGATTTGGTTTAGGTTAGATCAAATAAAATAGAGATATTATAAGAAACTTTTTTTGTTTGTTTGTTTTTACCCTAAATAATGCCAAGATTTGTGGAAACAAATATATAGAGTTGATGGAATCAGTTGTATATGAGCTGTGTTTATATTTTGGAATCAGACTTTTCAGAAGGAATTTGATTTTTAATGGTTAAGTGAAGAAAACAAAGCGTCTTCAGGAAATGAATATTTTGTAGTCTCTAATTTTAATACATAACAGTAAAGACCCCAAAGGTTGAAAATTTTGATTTGTCAGTAGTATTAAATAATATTGGAAGCAAGAGGACAGTAAATGATGCTTTAAAACTATGTTTCTATCGCTGCTTACTACATGTTTAGAACTTTTCTCAGGGGGCTGAAATTAATTAAATTAAAATATAGTGTTATGAGCATGTTTTTTGTAATAAATTTAAAATGGTAGAATCACAGAGCCAACATTTACTAGCTTTGACTTTGGAAAAATTATTTAAACTTCTGGGCCAATTTTCTTATTTAAAAATGTGAATAATAGCAACACCTGTGGTATGATATTTCCATGGAGATTAAATGTGCTAGCAAAAGGAAGCATTGAGAACACTGGAAATTTCATGCTAACTACATAATATATGTTACTTTTTGATTATATAACATTCCAGTGTCAATTTATACCCATACTTATAAATGATAATGAAATTAAGATTTTGTTCACTCATAGTTTGTAAATCACTATTATCAATTTCTGGAAATGCAAAACTATTTTTTTGAATGCCAGGTCACTTACACAAACAAAAACCTGTTTGAAGTCATTGATGCTAAGTATCAACTTTAACCTCCTACAGTTTAGCGAAATTGCACACTATGAGTAGAAGGAATAACACAAATGTGTCTGACTTCATCCTCATGGGATTGACAGACTCTGAAGAGATCCGGCTGGTCCTCTTTAATCTATTTCTCCTGATATACCTGATTACTGTGCTGGGGAATGCAGGGATGATACTAATAATCCGCCTGGATCTCCAGCTTCACACTCCCATGTATTTTTTCCTCAGTCATCTGTCGTTCCTTGACCTCAGTTACTCAGCAGTCATTACCCCTAAAACCTTAGAGAACTTACTGACTTCTACCAAGTACATTTCATTCGGGGGCTGTTTCACCCAGATGTATTTTTTTGTCTTCTTGGGTGCCACTGAATGTTTTCTTCTCTCTTCAATGGCCTATGATCGCTACGTGGCTATCTGCCATCCTCTACAATACCCAGTTGTTATGTCTGTGACACTCTGCTGCTCCCTCATCACTGCATCTTATGTGATTGGCTTCAGTGTCTCCTTTGTCAATGTACTTTGCATAAACACATTGCATTTCTGTGACTCCAATGTAATCCATCACTTCTTCTGTGACACACCCCCGATGTTAGCCCTGTCCTGCACTGACACACAGGACATTGAGATCATGGTAATTGCTGTTTCTGGCACAACACTAATGGTGTCTCTTATTACAATCGCTGTGTCCTATGCATCCATTCTCTCCACTATCTTAAAAATCATTTCCATGTCAGGAAAGCAAAAAGCCTTCTCTACCTGTGCTTCCCACCTTATGGGAGTCACCATCTTCTACAGTACCATGATTTTTACTTATTTAAAGCCAAGTAAGTCCTGCTCCTTGGGAAAGGACCAAGTGGCCTCCGTTTTTTATACAATTGTGATCCCCATGCTGAATCCACTCATTTATAGTCTTAGGAACAAAGAAGTGAAAAATGCTCTCATTAGACTTATGCAGAAGAGAGAGAACACAAGGCATTTAAGATGACAGTGACATTGCATATGTAATCTCATATTTTCTTTCTTTCCTACTGGGTATTTCTTTGGTCTTTTTCTCTAAAAACAATTTTATATTTCAGTTAGTCTCTATTTCTGTTGAGCCATTCTTTGCTTGACTCTATATGATCTTGAACATCTCCATTAATAAGGTTTTTTAGAAATCTGTATTGTTATTGGAAACCAGGAAATATAAGTTAAACTTGTAGTTTAAATATATATGCTTTTAAGGGAAATTAATGTGCAAAATAAGAAAATATAATATCATCTTTTAAACTATATCATACCAACTCCCATGCATATCCATTGTCAAAGAATTTAGTCATGGATAATGGAGCCCTGGTGCCCCAGTGGTTAAGAGCTCGGCTGCTAAGCAAGAGGTCAGCAGTTCGAATCCACCAGCTGCTCCTTAGAAACCCTGGGGGGCAGTTCTACTCTGTCCTATAGGGCCTCTGTGAGTCGAGATCGACTCGATGGCAATGCGTTTGGTTTTTTTTTTTTTTCTTTTAAACTATATCATACCAACCTCCATGCAAAACCAATTTCAGAGAATTCAGTTATGGATAATACCTACAATTTTGGCACAATGATAATAGTTTCAGAAGTCAATTTATGTATTATACAGAGAAGAAGTATAGCACAGTGGTTAAGAGCACTTGTTTTAGAGTTGACATTCCAGGCTAGATTCCTGGTCCGCTACAGTTTTAGATGCATGACCCTTAATAAGTTACTAGCACTTTAAGCCTCAGTTTTCCTTTCTTTTTTCTTTTTTTAACTGTTGTAGTTTAAATGAAGTTTACACTCAGGTTAGTCTCCCATACAAAAATTTATACATACATTGTTATGTGACCCTAATTGCTCTCCCCATACTGTGACAGCATACTCCTCCTTTCCACCCCTGATTCCCCATGTCCATTCAACCAACTCCTAACCTCTCTGCCTTTCCCGTCTCACCTCCGGACAGAAGCTGCCTGTTGAGTCTCTTATATCTACTTGAGCTAAGAGGCACACTCCTCATGAGTATCACTTTATATTCCACAGGCCAGTCCAATCCTTGTCTGAAGAGGTGGCCGCAGAAATTGTTTTAGTTTTGGGCTGATAGAGAATCCAGGGGCCATGCTTTCTGGGGTACCTCCAGTCTCAGTCAGACCATTAAGTCTAGTCTTCTTACTAGAATTTCAGTTCTGCACCGCACCTTTCTCCTGCTCCATCAGGGACTCTCTGTTGTGTTCCCTGTCAGGGTGGTCATTGGTGGTAGCCGGGCACCACCTAGTTCTTCTGGTCTCAGGCTGATGAAGTCTCTGATTTATGTGGCTCTTTCTGTCTCTTGGGCTAATACTTTCCTTGTATCTTTGGTGTTCTTCATTCTCCTTTACTCCAGGTGGTTGGGACCAACTGATGCATCTTAGACGGCTGCTTGCAAGCTTTTAAGACCCCAGACGCCACTCACCAAAGTAGGATGCAGAATATTTTCTTAATAAGCTTTGTTATGCCAGTTGACCTAGAAGTTCCCTGAAAGCATGGTCCCCAGACCCCTACCCCTGCTACTGTGTCCCTCAAAGTGTTTGATTGTATTCAGGAAACTTCTTAGCCTTGGTTTAGTCCAGTTGTGCTGACTTCCCCTGTAGTGTGTGCTGTCTTTCCCTTCACCTAAGATACTTCTTATCTACTATCTTGTTAGTAAATAACCCTCACCCTTCCTCCCCACCCTGGTAACAATCAAAGAATATTTTTCTTGAGTTCTTATATTAGTGGTCTTATGCAATATTTGTCCTTCTGTGACTGACTATATTCACTCAGCATAATGCCCTCCCAATTCCTTCATGTTATGTTTCACGGCTTCATCATTGTTCTTTATCATTGCGTAGTATTCCATTGTGTGAGTATACCATAATTCATTTATCCATTCATCCGTTGATGGGAACCTAGGTTGTTTCCATCTTTTTGCTGTTGTGAACAGTGCTGCAATGAACATGGGTGTGCCTATATCTATTCATGTGAAGACTCTTATTTCTCTAGGATATATTCCAAAGAGCGGGATAGCTGGATCGTATGGTACTTCTATTTCTAGCTTTTTAAGGAGGCACCAAATTGATTTCTAAAGTAGTTGTACCATTTTACAGTCGCACCAGCAGAGTATAAATGTTCCAGTCTCTTCACAACCTCTCCAGCATTTATTATTTTGTGTTTTTTGGATTAATGCTAGCCTTGTTGGAGTGAGATGATATCTCATTACAGTTTTGATCTGCATTTCTCTAATAACTAATAATCATGAGGATTTCTTCATGTGTCTGTTAGCAGCCTGAATATCTTCTTTGTCAAAGTAACTGTTCATATGCTTTGCCCATTTTATAATTGGGTTATTTGTCTTTTTGTTGTTGAGGTTTTGCAGTATCTTGTAGATTTTAGAGATTAGACACTGATCGGATTTGTCATAGCCAAAATTTTTTTCCCAGCCCGTAGGTTGTCTTTTGACTCTTTTGGTGAAGTTTTTCGATGAGCATAAGTGTTCGACTTTTAGGGGCTTCCATTTATCTCTTCTCTCTTCTGGTGCTTGTGCATTGTCACTTATGGTTCATATTGTGTTTATGCCATGTATTAGGGCTCCTAGCATTATCCCTATTTTTTCTTCCATGATCTTTATCATTTTCAATTTCATATTTAAGTCTTTGGTCCATTTTGAGCTAGTTTTTGTGCATGGTGTGAGGTATGGCTCTTGTTTCAGTTTTTTGTAGATGGATATCCAGTTATGCCACCACCATTGGTTAAAGAGACTGTCTTTTCCCCAGTTAACAGACTTTGGGCTTTTGTCAAATATCAGCTGCCCATAGGTGGATGAATTTATGTCTGCATTCTCAATTCTGTTCCATTGGTCTATGTATCTGTTGTTGTAGCAGTACCAGCCTGTTTTGACTACCTTGGTGGTATAATAGGTTCTAAAATCAGGTAGTGTGAGGCCTACCACTTTGTTCTTCTTGAGCAATGCTTTACTTATCCGGGGCCTCTTCCTTTTCCATATGAAGCTGGTGATTTGTTTCTCTATCTCATTAAAAAATGCCATTGGAATTTGGATTGGGATTGCATTGTATCTGTAAATCACGTTGGGTAGAATTGACATTTTCACAGTATTGAGTCTTCTTATCCATTCCATGAGCAAGGCATGTTTTTCCACTTATGCAGACCTTTTTTGGTTTCTTGCAGTGGTGTTTTGTAGTTTTCATTGTATAGGTCTTTTACGTCTCTGGTTAGATTTATTCCTAAGTATTTTATCTTCTTGGGGTCTATTGTAAATGGTACTGATTTGGCGATTTCCTCTTTGAGATTCTCTTTGTTGGTGTTAAAGAATCCAACTGATTTTTGTATGTTTGTCTGGTATCCTGAAGCTTTGATGAAATCTTCTATTAGTTCCAGTAGTTTTCCTGTGGATTCTTTGGGGTTTTCTGTGTATAAGATCATATCACTGGCAAAGAGAGATACTTTGACTTCTTCCCTACCAATTTCGAAGCCCTTTATTTCTTTTTCTAGCCTAACTGTTCTGGCTAGAACCTCCAGCACAATGTTGAATAAGGGTGGTGATAAATGGCATCCTTGTCTGGTTCCCATTCCTAAGGGGAATGCTTTCAAAGTCTCTCCATTTAGGATGATGTTGGCTATTGGCTTTGTATAAATGCCCTTATTTATATTGAGGAATTTCCCTTCTATTCCTCTTTTGTTGAGAGTTTTTATCATGAATTGGTGTTAGACTTTGTCAAATGCCTTTTCTTCATCGATTGATAAGATCTTGTGGTTCTTGTCTTTTATTAATGTGATGGATTACATCGATAGTTTTTCTAATGTTGAACCATCCCTGCATACCTGGTATAAACCACTTGATCATGGTGAATTATGTTTCTGATATGTTGCTGAATTCTATTGGTTAGAATTTTGTTGAGGATTTTTCAGTCAATGTTCATGAGGGATATTGGTCTGTAATTCTTTTTTTTTGTTGTGTCTTTACCTGGTTTTGGTATCAGGGTTATGCTGGCTTCATAGACTGTGTTTGGGAGTATCCATTCTTTTCTATGCTCTGAGTTACCTTTAGTAGTAGTGGCGTTAACTGTTCTCTGAAAGTTTGGTAGAATTCTCCAGTGAAGCCATCCGAGCCAGGGTTTTTTGTTGTTGTTGTTGTTCTTGGGAGTTTTTTAAATTATCTTTTCAATCTCTTCTTTTGTTATGGGTTGGGTTTGTTTAGTTGTTCTACCTCTGTTTGTGTTAGTTTAGGTAGGTAGTGAGTTTCTGGGAAATTTGTCCATTTCCTCTAGGTTTTCAAATTTGTTAAAGCACAATTTTTCACAGTATTTGGTTATGAGTCTTTTAATTTCAGTTGGGTCTGTTGTGATATCATCCATCTCATTTCTTATATGGGCTGTCTGCTCCCTCTCCTGTTTTTCTTTTGTCCATTTGGCCAATGGTTTATCAATTTGGTTGATCTTTTCAAAGAACCAGCTTTTGGTCTCCTTAACACTTTCAATTGCTTTTCTAATATCTATTTCATTTAATTGTCCTCTAATTCTTATTATTTCCTTTCTTCTGGAACCTGACGGCTTCTTTTGCTGCTCTCTTTCTACTTGTTCCAGTTATAGCATTAATGTTTTGATTGTGGCCCTTCTTTTTGGATGTGTGCATTTATTGGTATAAACTGAACTCTGAGCACTGCTTTTGCTGTGTCCCAAGGGTTCTGGTAGGAAGTGTCTTCATTTTCATTTGATTTTATAAATTTATTTATTCCATCCTTAATTTTTTCTATAACCCAGTAGTTTTTGAACAAGATGTTGTACAGTTTCCATGTGTTAGATTTTTTTCCTTGCTTTTTCTGTTATTGATTTCTACTTTTATAGCTTTATGGTCAGAAAAAATGCTTTATAATATTTTGATGCTTTGGATTTTGTTAAGGCTTGCTTTATGGCCTAATATGTGATCTCTTCTGGAGAATGTTCCATGTGCATTTGAAAAGAAAGCATACATGGCTACTGTTGGGTGGAGTGTTTGGTATATTTCTATGAGATCAAGGTGGTTGATGGTAGCATTTAGATCTTCCATATCTTTGTTGAGCTTCTTTCTGGATGTTCTGTCCTTCACAGAAAGTGGTACATTGAAGTCTTCTAGTACTATTGAGGAACTGTCTATCTCTCTTTTCAATGCTCTTAGAGTTTGTTTCATGAATTTTGGAGCCCTGTAGTTGGGTGTGTAAATATTTATTATAGTTATGGTCTCCTGTTGTATTGACCCTTTAATCATTATATAGTTCCCTTCCTTATCCTTTGTGGTGGATTTTACTTTAAAGTCTATTTTGTCAATGATTAATATTGCCACTCGTCCTCTTTTTTGAGTGTTGTTTGCTTGATATATATTTTTTTCCATCTTTTGAGTTTTAGTTTGCATCTTTAAGTCTAAGGTGTGTCTCTTGTAGGCAGCGTATAGACAGATAGTGTTTTCTTTTTTAATCCAATCTGCCACTCTCTGTCTCTTTATTCATGCATTTAGTCCATTTACATTCAGCGTAATTATTGATAGGTATGAGTTTAGTACTGTCATTCTGATGTCTTTTTTTGTGTGTTCACAATTTCTTTGTTCCACTTAATTTCCTGTGCTAAGTCATTTTTCTTTAGGTATTTTCTTTTCCTCTTTTTCTTTGTTGTTGATTTTGTATTTGCTGAGTCTTTATATTTTTCTAGTTTTTTATTTTGACATATAGGATTGTTAGTTTCCTTTGTGGTCACCTAAATATTTACTCCTATTTTTCTAAGTTTATACCAGTCTTTTATTTCTTTATAGCACCTTGACTTCGTCTCCATATGAAAAATCTGTCTACATTTTTAAGTCCCTCTTTTTTGTTTTAATGTTTTCATCTTTTTCATATTGACATCTGTTTCTGTATTTTCAGTGTTTTAGCTTTGATTTCCTTTTATGACTTCCCTATCTGGGTTGATATCTGGTTGCTCTGTCCTGTGTTCTAGTCTTGGGTTGTTATCTGATGTTATTGATTTTCTAACTGGAGGACTCCCTTTAGTACTTCTTGTAATTTTGGTTTGCTTTTTGCAAATTCCCTAAACTTCTGTTTATTTGGAAATGTCCTAATTTTGCCATCATATTTGAGAGACAGTTTTGCTGGATATATAATTCTTGGCTAGCAATTTTTTTCCTTCAGGGTTTTATATTGTCATCCCATTGTCTTCTTGGCTGCATGGTTTCTGCTGAGTAGTCCGAGCTTATTCTTATTGACTCTCCTTTGTAGATGACTTTTCATTTCTCCCTAGCCGCTCTTAAAATTCTCTCTTTATCTTTGGTTTTGGCAAGTTTGATTATAATATGTCTTGGTGACTTTCTTTTTTGATCTACCTTATGTGGGTTTCTATGAGCATCTTGGATAGATATCTTGTCATCTTTCATGATATCAGGGAAATTTTCTGCCAACAAATCTTCTACTGTTCTTTCTGTATATTCTGTCCCCTCCCCCCTCGTTCTGGTACTCCAATCACTAGTAGTTATTCCTCTTGATAGAATCCCACATAATTCTTAGAGTTTCTTCATTTTTTAAATCTTTTTATCTGACTTTTCCTCAAACAAGTTAGTGTCAAGTGTTTTATCTTCAATCTCACTAATTCTGTCTTCCATTGCCTCAATTCTTCTCCTATGACTTTCTACTGAGTTGTTTAGTTCTTAAATTTCATTGTTAATCCTCTGGATTTCTGATTGCTGTCTCTCTATGGATTCTTGCAGCCTGTTAAATTTGTCATTATGTTCCTCTCTAATCTATTTAATTTCCTCTATTGCTTGTTCTGTGTTTTACCTAATTTCCTTCCTAATCTCTTGAAGAATTCTGTATATTAATTTTTTGTATTCTGCCTCTGATAATTCCAAGAAATTTTCCTCCTCCGAAAAATTTGTAGATTCTTTATTTTGGGAGCTTTCTGAAGCCATCTTGGACTGCCTCTTTGTGTGATTTGATATTGACTGTTGTCTCTGAGCCATCATTAAGTTATTATATTTATTTATTTTATGTTTGCTTAACTGGGTCCTAGCTTCTTCATTTGTTTTAATATGTCCAAATAGGCTGCTCATGTGAGCTAGTTTGATTATTGGCAACTTTGAAGCGTATGTCCTGTCACCAGATGGGTAGATCTATTACTAGGCATGTGAGCTTAGGAGTCTGCCCACTCCTCCTGTGGATTTAGCTCAGGTGCCCAGGTAGAGAGCCACTAAGTGTGTGGTGTAGGTTCTCACTTACAGTCATAGACAGGCATGGGTGATTGGTGTAGGCACAGGCATCTGACTATAGCAGGGGGACACACTCTGGACAAGGCAGAAAGCTGACGGCCATCCCTGAGTATGCAGGGGGAAGGTGTGTCCCTGTTCCCTAAAGCACGTAGGTGGGTGGGTTTTGCAGCCAGACTATGAGCACCCAATGATGTTGGCTGTAAGGACTGGGGGGCATCTCTTATTCTTGGGCCCCTGTCACACGTGGCTAGGTAGCGTGGGTGGAGCCACCAGTCCTCAGGCCCCTGATGTGGGTACGTGAAGACCCTGCTTAATGGGCAGAGTAAAGTCAAATATCACGAACTTGCCACTTCACAGCTGAAACAGTTCAGTTAGATTTCAGGTATACAGCCTGTTGTACTGTGGTAATGAGGCTCTACTCTGTTGAACTGGGCCCACACAAGTCTGTGCAGGGGGAAAGGCACTCAAAGTCCATGGATCCCTTAGGCCTGTGCCTAGGCAAAGCAGCTGTGCCTACCCTGAGTTCCTGGCTTAGGGGAGCTCACAGTTTTTTTCTTTTTTTCTCCTGTTTGCTAATTTGTTCACTCTCCAAGCCGGGAGAATGGCTCAGGGCTTGTGAAGGATCCTACTTCTGGCCCAGTGGACTTGGCAATTGATGAGGCCGGTCCCAGACCTGGTGTGGAGCAAGGAGTGGGGAGGTAAAGGGGAGAGAGGTTTTTCCCTAAAGGGGGTGTTTTTGATCTGCGCGGTATGCCAGATGCAAGTATTTCTTTCGCCAATTGAGGGCTGCTTCTCACTTGTTCTGGGTGGCCAAGTAGACTGTCTACTTCTGGGTCTCTCTCAGCATGGAATACACCTCCAGAGCATGGCTGCTTGCCTGCCTTACTGCTCACCCCTGAGCCAATCAGGTCTGAAGGGCTCAGGCTCTGTCAGGTCTGGCAACTCCTTGCTGCTTCAGAAACATCTCCCCCTCCCCCTGCCACTCAGTCCGGTTTCTCAACTTTACCTTTGATGTTCAGGGCTCCTAAATTGTCATATATAATCAATTCACTTGTTTTTTTGGGTCTTTGTTGTAAGAGGGTCCACCAGAAGCATCTGACTACTCCACCATCTTTGCCCCGCCTCCAAGCCTCAGTTTTCTTAACTGTGAACAATAATTCCTGGTCCATAGATTTATAGTAAAGTTTAAATCTGACAAAAAAAATGCATTTTGTGCAGTACTAGTAAATGGTGCTCATTTTTATTAGAATATGCACATCCTTGCAATATTTAAGGAGCCCAGGAGATACAGTGATTAAACCACTCAGCTGCTAGCCAAATGGTCAGAGGTTTGAACCCACTAGTCTATCTGCTGGAGAAAAATGTGACAGTTGGCTTCTATAAAGATTTACAGCCTTGGAAACCCTATGGGCTGGTTCTACTCTGTCCTACAGTGTCACTGTGAGTGGAAATTGACTCGACAACAGTGGGTTCGGTTGCAATGTTTTGAATACACAATGCCCTTTTATTGCAACACTTTTGGACCTGGAAAGCTGTAAATTCATCAGGTTAAAAACCTGCATGTAGTGATATATTGTTGGTGTAAACTTGCAAAACATTTGAAAATCCTACCTTTTTATGATTGTAAACAAGCCTCAATAAATTACTTCTATTGAACATTTGTGTATTTCAAAAAATCATTGTCTTCATCCTGATTTCTATAGGCTCATTATGTTCTTCAAAAATAAATTCTCATATTAAATGATTCCTTCACTTATTTTAAAACTGTCAATAGAGAAAACTTGTATGGCTAAGAAATGACAATGGATTCAAGATTAGAGCATTCCATACATTTTGGTCAAGCAGATTGCTAAATATCTTTTTTCTTTTTTTGCTATCTCCTACGTATCCTAAAATTGTAGTTTTAATTTTCTCTGTTGTTAAAAGATTATTTCAGAAACTATTTTTTTTCATTCTCCATGTATTAGATTTTTAATTTCTGTAATGGTTACTACATATGTTGTTTGCATTCAGGTAATAGCATTAGTTTTTTAACTTTACATTAAGATTTTCTTTTCAAAATTATATTTTGTTATTCATGTTAAAAGTTTTTCTTTAACTGTTTAACATGAAGTGTAACCTCTGTTTGAGGATTGACAACTTTAACTAATTGATTTATTCAAATCTTTTAAATCAACAGTATGTTTTTCTACCTTCTTAATTAAAAAAATGTGACTTTTATATCAATACTGTATAGAATTATTTTATTATAACTTATTTTTCCCTAAACCCCGTATTGTCTGGAATCTATACATTTATTTACATATATGTTTTTTTACATTAGAGCTAAATGGTAAGCATTTTTTTTTTTTAAATAAGGATTTTTTGGCTTATCTCTAATCTTGTAAATGCATTATGTCTTTTCTTATATTTATAGTTACACATTATTTCTACTTCTCTGGTCTTTTCTATAAATTATATTTGGCTTGCTTTCATTTATGTATTTTTTATGTATTATATAGGTCTGTGTTAGCAAAGATATCCAACATAGTCTATGCTTTTGCAGACAACACTAATCTCAAGAAATGCTTAAAATTTCACTAAACTCAAACTACACTATCATCTTTATAATACAATATAGAAGTATAGAAAGTATGTGTATAGCAATATTAAAAAAGAGTAATATAACCTATGGACAGTATGATTTAGACTATCTGTACTTCCCCTCTCATTTTCCTACTATATAAGTGTTTTCCACGTTTTATGTAATATGTGTTTTTAAGTATTTTTAAAACATAATTTTATTGTTTATGGTGCTATGCCAAAAATCTATGTATTGTAAAATTTCAACTATTAAATAACTATAAAGAAAATAAGACTGGAGTAGAGCACAAGAAAATGTGAACACTCCAAGTATATTTTTCTTCCAAATACTTGATGAATAGGTAATAATATTAATGGGCATGCTTATCTTCACAGGATAATTCTCAGAGTTAAACAAAAATAAAATAGTTACCATGAAGTTTATTCTGATTCATGGTGATCCCATGTGTGTCGTAGCAGAACTGAACTTCATAGCATTTTCAACAGCTGATTTTTCAGAAGTAGATTTCCAGTCCTTTCTTTCGAGGTGCTCTGGGTAGACTTGAAAGTTTAACCTTTCAGTTAACCATTTGTGCCACCCAGGGACTCCAACTGGCAGATGGGTAACAGCAATATTCAAAACTTAATTTAAGGTAATGGAAAGCCATCCTTCTACTTGTTCATGCTAAAACTTAGGAAGTATCCTTGGGTTTTCTTTTTATTTAACACGCCTCACATTCAATCCTTCAGCATATTATTTTGATTCTACCTATGGTATATACTCAGAGTTTGACTACTTCTCAATACCTCCTCTGCTACTGCCCTGGCCCAAAGAACTATTATCTCAGTCTTAATTAGTGCTGTACCTTCTTAGCTTGTCTCTGTTTATTCCCTTACTCCCCTTGTATCTTATTTCAATAGAAGAGCCACAAAGATACTGCCAAATAACATTTTTCTTCCCAAACCTTGCAAGACGTCCTAGCACGCTAAGAGTAAAGGCCAAAGCCCTTAAAAGAGAGGAAGGTACAACATAATCTTCCCCATTCTTTATCCTTAGGAACTCACCCTTTACTGTCATTCTCACTTCGTTTTGGCTACATTGATCCCTTTACTCCTCCCTGGAAACATCAGTTCTGACACTGCCTAGGACTTTCCTGTCTGCTCTTCTTCATCCTGACGTTTTCTTCCCCTGGATAACTGCATGACTCTTTTCTCATTTTCTTTCTAATATAATATAATAATAATATAATAATATAATATAATAATAATATAATATAAACCTATTCTAATATAAACCTATCCCATCATTCTTCCGTGCTTCATTTGTTTTCCATAGCAGTAATCTCCGTCTAATGTTCCATATATTTTGCTTATTCTTTTTCTTGTCTGTTTTCCCCCAGTTTCATGGAAGTTCTATGAAGAGAACATTTTGTGCCTGTTTTGTTCAATTCTGTACACCTAGTACTTAGAACAGGGCCTCAATAAATGTTTGTGAATAGTTGACTGTTATGAACGATGAAACTCGGGCACAGATTAAATGACTTGTTCATAATTACTCATTTAATTAATGGACAAGCTCATATTTGAACTCCAACAGTTTGATACTAGACCCCACATTCTTAACCAATACTCTATGATTCTACTTTTTTCTACAAAATCATATTTTACTACAATTACCAGAGTTGACATACAATGCAGAACTGTATTACATCTACAAAGATAAGAAAAACAGCAGGGGTCATTGAGAGTTGTATGTTACTGGCATAGAGTCTCTAAAGCTGCTGACAGAAGACAGTGTGATTTTGGCAATGCTGACTACATTTCCCCGATATACAAGTATCGTCATTTTTTTCCCCATTTACAGAAAGACAGAACTCTGTAAAGGGAAATGCAGTTTATTAGGTGATGTGTTTGTTCTGGGGAAAGAACCTGTATTAAAGTATAGGCTATCCTGGGTTAACAAAGGGATTCAAAATCAGAGTTGCTCAATGAAGAGAAAAGTATCATCCTTGCACAGAACTGTGCAAATTTTACTAGTCTAGCGTTTCTGGGTGACTCTGGTCCTTGGGGTAATCCTGGGACCCAGGTTTTGTCCATGGTTGATGCTCTGCTATATCACAAAATATTATCTTCTTCTGGATGGTCAAAGAGAGTTCATACACCAATATGTCCACACTTCACTGTGAGGGAAAAGAGAGAGAAAATGCAGAGAATCAGCAGTGAAGCTCCCCTTCATTGAAAATTATACAGATAATGCCTAGCTACTACCACTACTGAACGTTGTGATCAGGGCCACAATAGATGGACCCTGATAGAACAGAGAAAAAAGCAGAAAAGAGACAAAATGCAGAGTAAGTTATGTCTTACTAAAGGACACCTGTTGGTTGCCCACATCGCTTTTATTCACATTCTTTTTGTCAGAGCATAAATATATGTGTGTGTGTGTGTGTGTGTGTGTTTAGTCGAGCTGGTAAATGTCATTTGTAGCTGAGCAACCATGTGCCAAGCCGAACTTCAATGCTGGAAATTTTATTATTCAAATGTGTAAAGGAAAGAATAGATAATGGAGAACAATTTATATTTCTGCCATAGAAGCATAATCTCCCAGTCAGCTGTCCACACTCTTATTGAAAAATTGCTTTAGCAAGGCTTGAAAGACCAAGGCCATCACCCTGGGTTAGCAGCAATAGCCAAATTTTAAAATCACTCTCATGTGAAGTAGAAATTGTACCTAACACAAAAGTTACTGCCAAATTCAAAGCTCACAGCCAAACACTGGGTCCAAATGAAACTTTCTTTTCTTGGAGCAGTATGTACACCAAGATGCAAATTCCTTCCAAAATAATGCCCTTTATTCCTACAGTAATATTAATTTTTGCTAAGGTTAACAGGCAAGCTTGCGCATTATTCTCACATGGTAACCACTGCAGTTTTAGAATATCTCAGATTATACACCTTTAATTATACAGCTTATGTGTCTAGCTTCCATTCACCACTCAGTCATGCATTATAAATTTGTAAACTCCAGGTTTGTTTATATTCAACAATCTATTTATTCAAACGAAGTATTTTTACCTGTTGCCTTCAAGTTTATTCTGACTCATGGCAAACCCACATGTTTCAGAGCAGAACTGCAATCCATAGAATTTTCAATGACTGTAATTTTACAAAAATTTCCTTAGGTGGCACAAATGATTTGTGCTTGACTACCAACCTAAAGGTTGGTGGATTGACCTCACCCAGCATCTTTGCAGAAGAAAGGCCTGACAATCTGTTCTGTAAAGATTAAAGCCAAGGAAACTCTATGGAGCAGTTCTGCCCAGTAACACATGCAGTTGCGAAGCGTCGGAATCCGCTCGACTGGCGCCAGGTTTTTTTTTTTTTTTTTTTTAACGAAGAGAAGTTTATTTCCTCACAGTTAAAGTAGGCTAAAAGTCCAAATTCAGGGCGTCAGCTCCAGGGGAAGGCTTTTTCTCTCTGTCGGCATTCTTCTCTTCGGTGTTCCCCTGGACTAGGAGCTTCTCTGCGCAGGGACCCCAGTGCAAAGCACGCGCTCTGCTCCCGGCACTGCCTTGATGGTATGAGGTCCCCCCCAGGTTTGTTTTTTGTTTTTAATCTTATGTAGTTAGATCTCTAGGCCCTTCTTCTGCTGCACCGCTTGGCAGATTTGAACCACCAAGCCTTCAGCTCGTTGTTGTTGTTGTTAGGTGCCCTAGAGGAGGTTCCCCTCACAGCGACCTTACGTACAACAGAGCAAAACACTGTTCCATCCTGTGCCATTCTCACAATCATTGTTATGCTTGAGCCCATTGTTGCAGCTTCTGTGTCAATCCATCCTGTTGAGGGTTTTCCTCTGACCCTCTCTACCTCACGAACCAAGATTTCCTTCTCCAGGGACTGGTTCCTCCTGATAACATGTCCGCAGTATGTGAGATGAAGTATTGCCATCCTTGCTTTTAATGGGCATTCTGGCTTCTTACAAGACATATTTGTTCATTCTTCTGGAAGTCCATGGTATATTCAATATTCTTTGCCAACACCATACTTCAGGTAGTAGCCAAGAGCAACCATATTTGCTACCCGGGGACTCTCTAGGCAAAGTATATCTACCTATAAACATTTTAAAGACATTTCAGTCCCTCCATTAGCTTTTCTTTAATCATTAATTAATATTGTATTGTTTACCGAAAGGTATGTTTTGGGGGCAGAGACATTAGCCTGTTAACAAATAGATTTGATTGAATCAACTTATTCTTTTCTAGGATCCTGGTAGAGAGAAAACAGGTGCAGACTTCCTGTTAAACCCTTCTTCCCAAGACTATAATATGAACGATTGCACCAAGAGGAAAAAAAGAGAGACAGAGAGGGAGAACAAAAAAAATAGAACGATACTGGATGAAAATGTAAAAATAAACCGCAACAAAAACCTCTCACTAATATGCTCAGAGATATAAAATTTCATTTCCACCATGAATATAAAAGAAATACTAAAAGAACAAAGATAACTCCTGAAATTTAAACATGGTAGCATAAATTAAACATGATTGGAGACTTAGAAAGAGGCTTAAAACTCTCCCACAAAGTAAAACAAAAAGATGACCAAATCCAAAAAAAAAAAAAAAAGAGATTCAGCCAAGCAGGTCCAACATCTGAATTGGAGTAGGTTTAAAAGAGACATTAAAGAAAAATAAGAGAGAATTACCAAATAATTGATTAAAGACACTTTTGCAGACCAGAGGAAATGATTCTGTATGTGTCTGGCAGAATACATGAAAATTGACAGGAGAAAATTATCATAAAACTTTAGAAGAGAGGAAAAGGGAAACTCCTAAAAGCTTCCAAAGAGAAAGATGTGGTCTCATTAGAAGAATCAGTCAGAATATCTCCGATTACCTCAGATGTCTCCACAAAGGAAAATATTCCCAAATTTTTATTCATGTAGAACAATGGTGTCACTAGGGTTAGTTTCACCCAGTTCAGTAACTTATGGTGTCAATCCCCTCCACGGGCTGTCTGGCCAGAGAACTGTTTCACCACCCTCCACCCCATGAAGCGGCCGAACACCCTGTCCCCTACTAAGGGCCCAGCACCATCTAAGCAGCCTGTCCCTCCCACATTCGTCCCCTATGAGCAAATGAAGATCCTGAAAGCTTGATTCCATCCTCATCATTAACGATGACCCTCCTTTGAGGAGGCGGCTCTTCCCCAGTCGTCATCTGAGTGCCTTCCAACCTGAGAGGTTTATCTTCTGGCACTATAGCAAACAATGTTCTGCTGCTATTCATAAGGTTTTCATTGGCTATTTCTTTTCAGAAGTAGACCACCAGGTCCTTCTTCTTACTCTGTCTTAGTCTGGAAGATCATTTGAAATCTGCCCTCATGGCTGACCCTGCTGGTATTTGATTACCAGTGGCATAGCTTCCGCACTACAGCAACATGCAAGCCCCCACAGGACAAAAAATGACAGATACGTGGGGGATGTTCATTTGCTGAGGTGGCACGACTCAAAATGAGAAGAAATAGCTACAAACATTCATTAATAATCAGAAAGTGAAATGTACCAAGTATGAACCTAGAAAAATTGCAAATAGTCAAAAATGAAATGGATCTAAAATTGATCATTGGGTATTTGAGGAACTGTGAGGAATAATGATCAGTACAGGGTTGCTCCTCGTATTTAAGGAATCAATCTAGAGCTAGGAATCAAGTAAATGGCAACTGACTACAACAGAAATTGAACTAGGATCACTAAAGAATTTCCCAAAGGTGGGGTAGTTTTTCAGATCTTGGAGAAATCACATATGGTAGCCAGTTGTAAGTTATTCTCTAAGTTATATCTTTATTTGTTTTTCCTGGGCCTTAAGTATAAAAAGACAAAACAACACTCATTGCCATTGAGTCGACTATGACTCATAGCAACCCTATAGGACAGAGTAGAACTGCTCCAATGGATTTCTAAGGAGCTGCTGGTGGATTTGAACTGTTGACCATTTTTGGTTCCCAGCCATAGCATGTGTGGCTCTTAACCACTCTGCCACCAGGGACCTGAGTATGTCATTAGGTTCTAAAATTTTGTTTCTCGTTTTTATGTTCCTAAGAGAATATGCATACTTATTAATATTTTAAAGGAGACTTTTCTGGAAGGAAGCACTGAGTGGCGGAAAAATTCCTGTGTCTATTTACAAACGAATCTATGTTCTATTTCAGACCCTAACAAAACAGCACGGGAGCAAATCATACCTTGACCCTCAACAGCACTTTTCTCTATTTATTGTTTTGTATTGAGTTCAACAAATAGAAATAGTTGTCTGAAATACTACCGAAAACTGAGTAAAGTCATATGGAGTTGCTTGATATCATTGGAAAAATACTGCCCTTTGATTACAGTGCCAAAATCCACAGAAATTCAAGAAATCTAAGAAATGATAAAATGGCAATGAAAAGTAATGAGATAGGATTTTCCTGAAATACCTTTTCTTAAAAATACCTTTCCTTCCGTTTTGAAGACTCAAGTAAAATGAAATGATTGCTAGGGCCCTGAGGGCGAAATGTTTGGCAAATATGCCTGACGCCCTCGGACTTGGTTTGATGCTAGAAAGCTAGACATAAGCTGGTGGCAAGTACTTGAGAGAAATTGGGTGGAATATAAGAATGAGTATATGGCAGAAGGATCAAAAGAATGGCTTCTGGATCCAGACTGCCTGGGTTTCAATCCCAGCTCCCCTACTAATAGCCATATGACACTGGTTAAGCTATTTCACCTCACAGTGCCTCAGTTTCCTGAGGACTAAACTATAGATAATAATAATTTTTACTGCCATTGTATTGTTTATAAGTAAAAACAATTGCTCTCAATAAATATTAACTATTAGTATTAGGACTTGGGTGAGAATGGTTAACATGCTCGGCTACTAACTGAAAGGTTAGAGGTTCAAGTTCACACAGAGGCACTTCAGAAGAAAAGCCTGGTGATCTACTTCTGAAAAATCAACCGCTAAAAACCCTGTGAACCACAGTTCTACTTTAACACATATGGGGTTAGTGGTTATTTAGCACTGCATTCCCCATGCCCCCCAGGTATGACTTTTTTTTTTCTTACTTAAAGTAGAATGTTTGCATCCCCAATCAGAAAAGGGGAAAGTTAGAGTTTAATGTAGCTTGTCATCATGAACTCTTGTTACGATGTATGTTTCCTACCCTTTATTTAGATTTAAAAAATCTACTGCCTACATTTATGACTGACTTATTCCTTGAGGATGCAGTACTAACATGCTATGAACTTGAAAAACAGCTATTTCTCATGGCTTCTACATTCCGAACATGCTTTCTTTCCCTGTACACTTGATTTCCTCTCTTTCCCTTTCTCTTCCATCTTAGTCCTGTTTTTCTGTGCTGTAATGTGGAGACTTGTTCATCAGTATAATGTCTTAGGTCATTGCTACATACACAATTTCAAACTGCATGCCTGTTAAATCGGCAGGAACTTTGTTTTTTACCTCTGTCTCTCTAAATGGTAAAAAGGAATATCATACAAACTCTAGTTTGTATTATACAAACTCTAGCGTCTTAGTTCCTATTTATGGCTTGTTTGTAGATAGGCAAAATATACAGAATGTCAAGAACACAGCTATATCAGAATCCAGACCATCCTTATTCTATTATTTTCTAATGATATTCCCACAAGCAGCCTCTCAAAGAAGAAAACAGAGTTGTCATTAAGAAACATACATAAATGGCCATTCACCTCCATTTTTTTTTTTTAAGTTGAGCTTATTTCCAGGTTATAAATATCATTTGATTCCCTATTCTATGATTTGGTTTTACTAACAGGAAAAAATATTGCTACTTTCAAGGAAATTATTGCTTCTTCTCCACGGAACATTTGAATTTAGATTCACTGTTTTTCCCATGGTCACTATTCAAAAATATAAAAAAGATATAATTTGTACATTAATAATGGGGATTTTTGTTATGATTTAACAATACTCTGAAAATTGTGCCTCAGTAGCCAAATCTCAACAAAGTAGAGGTCAAGTTCCATGAGGGAACAGTTCATATATCTTTCTTGAGATCTTTTTTTTTTTCTTATTATGCTTTAAGTGAAAGTTCACAGTTCAAGTCAGTTTCTCATACAAAAATTCATACACGCATTGATATGTGACCATAGTTGCTCTCCCTATAATGTGACAGCACACTCCTCCTTTCCACCCGAGATTTCCCGTGTCCATTCAGCCAGCTATCTCCTTCTGCCTTCTCATCTCACCTCCAGACAGAAGCTGCCCGTCTAATCTCATGTATCTACTTGAGCTAAGAAGCACTCTCTTCATGAGTATCATTTTATGTCTTATAGTCCAGTATAATCTTTGTCTGAAGAGTTGGCTTAGGGAATGATTTCAGTTCTGATCTAAAAGAGCGTCTGGGAACCATGTCTTCTGGGGTTCCTCCAGTCTCAGTCAGATCATTAAGTCTGGTCTTTTTACTAGAATTTCAGTTCTTCACCCCGCTTTTCTCCTGCTCCATCAGGGACTCTCTGTTGTGTTCCCTGTTGAATCAAACAATCATATGGTCTACTATGCTGGGAATGACAACTTGAAGAGGAACGGTGTTGCATTCATCCTCTAAAAGAATGTTTCAAATCTATCCTGAAGTATAATGCTGTCAGTGATAGGATAATATCCATATACCTACAAGGAAGACCAGTTAATACGACTATTATTCAAATTTATGCACCAATCACTAAGGCCAAAGATGAAGAAATTGAAGATTTTTACCAGCTTCTGCAGTCTGAAATGAAGAGTGAGAAGATATAAATTCTGAGACTTCATAAGACATGTCTAAGATTAAATTATATAAGCCTTAAGAAGAGAGGTATTTCTTATTTAAAATGAGCAAAAAAAAGTGCTTATCTAAGAAGCTACTCTTAAAACGAAAGTTATCCTATAGTCTTAAGAAGTCTTTTGGGAATAAACAGTTTGTCTTATTTTTCTAAGAATAAGAACTTCTCTTCTGGGGATTAGGACTATGAATTTAGGATATGAAAATCCTTCTGTCCATTAGCTTTTAGAGTCTTCAGAACCAGGGGAGTTGTGCCAGAGAAGAAGCCAAAACTTGGTGTGGATTCTCATAGACCCAGACATTTTAGAAGTTATCCTTTGCTTCATGATGAAGGGGAAAAATCAACATTAAAATTTCTGATGAGAGTTTTAATGTTTCTGTCCATTCCTGAAAGTTTATTTTATTTAAAGCTACCTCAGGGCTAGGGTGACTAGATGAACGTCCTATTTAGTTAGGTGATTTAATTTTATAAAGCTGTTGCTCTGGAAACCCTGGGGGTGTAGTGGTTAAGAGCTACGGCTGCTAACCAAAACGTCAGCTGTTCGAATCCACCAGGTGCTCCTTGGAAACCATATGGGGCAGTTCTACTCAGTCCTATAGGTTGCTATGAGTCAGAACCGATACGACAGCAATGTGTTTAAAATTAGAAAGTGCTGACTTTGGAGAGGAAAGTAGACAACCATGAGTCAAGAAGTTTTTACAATGTATTCTATGTTAGATTAGAGTTTGAATGGGATGGTTGTAAGACCGTTAGATAGCCATGATTTGGTGAGTCTGTATTTCTCCCCATGTCACATTTGACCAAGGACAAATGAAAATAGCCATTAAGGCTGAGATCAATCTAATTACTATGAACTCATGCACAGGACTAAACCTGAAATCTTAGGAACATAAATTCATTGCATTGGCTGCTGGTTTTCTTAATAAGTAACAAATGTCCATGATGAGATTATGAGTATGAGCAGTCCATACGATGCCAGCGACTTCTTTTTTTGATCAGTGTGGCCTATTTCAAAATCCCAACTTCAACTTGACACACATGAAATAAAAATTTAACACATATTTGCTAAAAAGATTCTCTACGGTCTTAGACAAAAGTTATGTAAGGTAAATATCTGATAAATTCTTATTTCTCTAAGTGTTGATCTTGAACAGTAACCAATTATGTGTGTGGAGGGAGGGGATTGGAGCTACAAGTACTTGATCTTAGATTTTTTTTCCCTGATATTTTATGTGGCAACAGATAGAGTAGCGTCAGATATTTCATTGACGAAGTCTTCTTTTATTTACTACTGACTACTTGTATTACCCAATCAGAAAACTCTTAATCTTTTTTCAGTGTGTCTATTAGCTATCATCTATCTGTTTATCATCTTTCTGTCTACACAAATGCACACACACGTATATATCAAGTAGGACTGTATCACTCATTTTTCAATCTTTCACCCTACAAATCTGCCTTTCATTGTTAATCTTATTTTATTACCTCATTCTGAAAATAGAACTTTCCTAAAAATGTTTGTTTTTTCACTTGTATGTCTTATATATGTAAATGTCATGTATGTGTGACCTCATGATGCTTAGTTTCAAATAAAAGATTGAAAGTTTTTGATAACTGTGAAGGGATATACAAATACTGTATGATGATATCACTGTTGTTGTTATTTCATTCTGGAAATCAAACTTTCAAAGAAATTTCTTAGCATGAATTCTAATAAACAAGTTGCTATCTTTACCTTTAGTTATAAAGATATTGGTGCTATTCACTTTTATAATTGTGGCTGTCACTGAGAGGAAAATAAAAGTTTAGTCTGCCATATGAACATATTAATTAGTATTTATAGAGCCTTCAGTTGCCTTGTACTGATTTGCCCAGTTGCTATTTCAGTATTTAAAAAATAACTCCAAAATTTCCATATAGATTTATTTATAAAGAAGATATTCTCTACTATACTTCCCCCCACTCCAGATAGAACAGTTTATAGTAATTTAGGGAGAGAATAAAGCTCTGGAATAGTCAGTATTTATCTTGTTTTTAAGATGATGCTTTTGTGTATATAATGTGAATTGAAGAGAGCCTCTTGGTTTGTCATATACAGAGTGCAGGTTTTCCCAACCTAGAACACATCTTCAGGGAACTTTTTGTTTAATAACTAAAGAAGATGCTGGAAGATCATTAAAAGAAAGGAAGAATAATTCCAATTATTAATGAGTCTACAATTATTCTTGGAATGAACCCTGTTGGTTCAGGGGTTAAGCATTTGGCTGCTAGCCAACAGGTTGGTGGTTTGAACCCACCAGCCACTCCCCAGGAGAAAGATGTGGGAGTCTGCTTTTGTAAAAATTACAGGCTTGGAAACCCTATGGGCAGTTCTACTCTGTCCTATAGGGTCCCTATGAGTTGGAATCGACTCCACAGTACACAACCACAACAACAATTATTCTTAGAGTCATTCTAAGCGGGTGTCAGAACATTCTAAACATGAAGTAAAATTCTTTCAAGTAAGCATTCTTTGATTATTAGTGACATTAATAATTACTAGTGACACTTGGTGATGGAGTGGTAATGGAAGTGGCTTTCTTCCCTGTTTGACTTCATTTATAGTAATGGAAACTGAGACAAGGAACGGAGAAATGGTTTAGATAAATCACTATGTGTGGAAAGGTAATCTAAAACCCAGTTCTGTTTCTGAGTACTTTTGAGTGTCTACATTTATTCTGAAGAATGGCAGGTTGTAAATAATCCAAGCTACTTCTGGTAACCTGTGTCTGTCACTTTTCTGGATAGTTCAAGTATCAATGTTTTTTGCCTTGAAAATATTTTAATTATTTCCATGTTCAATGGAGAGACAGAGGTAAGAGATATTTTATTATTTTGAATTTTACAATTGCAATCCTCTCTCTGTTTTTGCATGTGTGTGTCTATAAATGTATGTACTTATTTCTCCTCATATAGAAAATGGCATGGATTGTCCAGAGACATCAGTCCTATATTTTAGGTCTGATTTTGAGTTAGTTACTACAGTGACCAGCCATGTGTCCTATGAGATGTTACTCTTCTTGGATTTTTAATTCCTCTCTAAAGCAAATGGATTCAATTAAGTAAACTCCAAGGTTCCTTCAGGCTTGAAATTTTACTAAATTCATATAGATATCATCAGGCAGAGCATGTATCTGTATCCTATTTTGAGAAATATGTGGTATGAAATTAACGGGGGAAATGTTTCATTTCTATTGCCCTCTTCAGGGCATCCTTTACTTCCTTGTTCCTTAGGCTATAAATCAATGGGTTTAACATGGGAATCACTAGGGTATAAAACACAGACACCACCTTTTGTTGTTCTAGGGAGGAGCTTGGTTGAATGTAACTAAAGTTATAGAGCCATAGAATAAAGTCACAGCTGTCAGATGTGAGGCACAGGTGGAGAAGGCTTTGTGTCTACCAGCCGCTGAGTGGATCCTCAGGATGGCAGCAGCAATGAAGATGTAGGAGACGATCACAGTCAGGAAAGTGATCATGGTAATCACACCATAGAAGGTTAAAAGCAACAATTCGTTCATGGATGTGCCAGAACAGCTCAGCTTCAGAAGGGGAGGAAGGTCACAGAAGAAGTGGCTGATAACATTTGGCCTACAGAAAGAGAGTTTTATCAGGTCAATTGTGTGTGCTAATGAGTTGATTAAGCCTCCTACACATGATCCTATGACCAACACAACACACACTATTTTAGTCATGGCCACTGTGTAAAGTAGAGGGTTTACAATAGCCACATAGTGCTCATAAGCCATTGCTGCCAGCAAAAAGCCTTCAGTGGTTATGAGTGACACAAATAAAAAGTATTGCACAATGCATGCAGAAAATGATATTGTCTCCAGTTCAACAAAGAAGTTCAGCAGCATTTTGGGTGCAAAGACTGATGAGTAGTAGGCATCTACAAATGAAAGACAGCCAAGGAAATGGTACATGGGAGTGGGGAGCTTGGGAGTGATTTGGATTAGGAAAAGCATTCCCAGATTCCCCACCAAAGAAATGACGTAGATCAGCAGGAACAACATGAAGAAGGCCACTTTCCGTTCAGAAAGCTCTGTCAGTCCCAAAAGAATAAACTCAGTAACCACTGTAAAATTCTCACGAACCGTTTGTTTTTCTTGATACCTGCTAATGATAAGGAGATTGGAATAAATTAAGAGAGAGTAATGGAGCTGCAATTTCAAGACTATTTTCTTGACTAGCTTTGTGAGTTGAGTTAGTAAATCCCCACTTTGTGGTTGTCTTATTTATGAAATTAGAAATTTTTAAGTAAAAATACCTTAACTCTTCAAGCACTGTTTATTTGCATGTTACATTAGAAAATCATGAGGGTTTTAATAGTTTCAAGATTCATTGATAATGTTGGTGTTGATGTGAAGAAAAAGTTAAAGTGAATTTCATCCTAAAGAGACATAAAGAAAAAAGTCCAGCTTATGAAAGATTAATAACTGACTTTGGAAATATAAACTGTTCTCACTGAATATTTTTTTTAAACTTCTCATTTTGGATTTAATAGTAGCTTCTATCAAATATATGCCTGGGTGGTGCAAGTGGTTGACTTTGGGCTGCTAATCGAAAGTTGGAGGTTCTAGTTCACCTCAAAAGAAAGCCCTGGTGATCTACCACCAAAAAGTTAGCAATTGACACGCATGGATCGCCATAAGTCAGAACTGACTCAGCGGCAACTGGTTTAATATCACATATATCAAAATATGGGAATAATCTATACTATGGAATTTAAACCTGAGACGTTCCATATATGCTTAGTTTATACTTCAAATTTAAGTTGGAAGTGATGAAAGACAAGGCTCTAGCATTCAAAAACGTGGAGTTATCATCCTTTGAAAAGAGCTAGAGGTATTGGCTTCTGAGAAGAGTGCCCATTGGGAGTGGGGGAAGAGGCCCTGTGAGCTGGAAAATAAAACATGGTAGACATCGATTTATAATTTTAATTGATCTTTGATGTTCAATAGAAACACCTTACTGAGACTCAGTAAACAGAAACCTTCACACTTTTTCTGAGAAAAAGTTAAAGCAAACCTAGGTGATAAAGCAAACCTATAAAAGATACAGTTACTCCTTTGCAATACTTTCTTTTATATTTAATGTGCAATACAATGCTTAGAACATGCAGTGTCTTTTCCACGCAACCAGTGCTCGTCTGTTTGATTGTCTCTATATTCATCCTGTTATATTAACTAGCTTTTCATATTTATATAAAAATATTTTAAACAATCCAGAATACCATACATACATACATAAAAGATCATTTTTTCTTTGTGGATTCCTCATACATTCATTGGGAGATACAATTCCTTTAGCACAGTAGATAAAATTCAGAAAAAGAAAAACATTGCAAGGCTACTAAAAAATAAGAAATGAGGAGAAAACAAATATTTTAACTCAAGAGTATCTGCAGTGTCAGGTGAGTAATTTCCATGGGAATATGTAGTCAGAGCTTAGATTGCAATGCAGCCTACAGGAAAGAAGTTTCGCAAATAGAATTAAGACAGTGATGTTGCATTATTTCAACAGAAGTTGAACAACAGTTTTCATGATGATGTTGAAAAAGAGATTGAAGTTTAAAATAAAGGGTAGAATTAAATGGTCAAATTACAAATTCTTCCCAGCCTTTTATTTTCAAGTGCTTATTAAATTAAAATTTGGACATATGTTTCTCATGTATATAAATTGATCTGCAGAATATAAGTATACAGGATATTCAAATAAATGAATTTAACTTACCAATTGAAAGCAAAATGTTCAAAAGCCAGGGTCATTTGGGAACCTCATGTCCACCTATTCCCATGGATTATTTTCCTGTATAAAAAAAAGTCAGTTAAAATTTGTCTAGCATTATAGTAATACATAAATAATGCAAATGATAGTAGTTACAGGTAGCAGAATTGAAAACCAAACTTAACCTTTAATATGTGAGCATCAAAGGTACAGCTTCCATGGAATGAAAGCAAGGACAAGATGATTTAAAAAAAATTCAGCGATATAGTTTGCTTACTTCAAGTGGGCAATAAAATCCCTGGAGTCTATCTTCTGATTGGGTGGGTATAATAAATGTATTATTAACAGTTTCTCTGTGTTTCCTGGGGGATTTAGGAAATTCGCAAGAACATAATGGTTCCCTAAGGTATTTAATTGCCTGAATGTTACACTAAATAGAAAGAAATGTGGGATAAACATGGAATATGTAATCTCTGGAAAAAAAAAAACTGAAATATAATTGATTCTGGTATCTGCTTGATACATTAGCAAAGGCAGCTTTTACTTGCACCTAGTTATTGAGGGAAAAATAATCAGAGGGCCTTAACTTAGTATAGCAGGTCCTGATGTGAATCGTTCTTTGAATTCCTTGGATGGCAAGTATGGCATCAAAGAAAGTTAATAGTTGCCTTTGAATTTATTACTACTCATAACAAAGTTCATAAAAGACATCCTTGAAATGAGCCAGACCATCCATCTAATAAACTTTGATTATCATATGTCTGCTGATAGAAAATTTTAAGGATTTTACTGTTAGCTTGAACTGCATCATGAGTGATTTTGATAGGTATCTTTCACACTGTTCATTTGTATATGTATCTAAATAAGAATTGATTTGTATTCTTTATATTAAATATTTAGAATTTTCTATATACTAAATCCATGCTTGAAAGCTAATAGGGAGGTGGTAAGATTAGGGTTGGGAACCATCCTAAGTTTGAAATAGGACAGAAAATGATTCATTATCTTAGAAGCCCTATAACATTCTAAGCACCTGGCACATACTCTATTTTTTTTTTTTACTATAATTCATTCTCTGTCCAAATATTAATTTAAAAGAAAGAAAGTAAGTGTCTCAGATTCTCTTTCTCCTAGGAAAGATTAAGACAAAAAATATCTGAAAACATGTTTAACAAGTCTATATTTACAGGCACTCAGTTGACAAAAACTAAATAATCACATTCAGAGTGTCCAGATAAGGTCTACTATCTTCTGGAGCCACCACCCGTCTGTGAGTTTGGCATACTGTGGTGGCTTGGGTGCTGCTGTGATGATGGAAGCTATGCCACTGGTATTTCAAGTAATACTGGGGTCAACAATAGTAAACAAGTTTCAGCAGAGCTTCCAGAGGAAGACAAACTAGAAAGAAGGACCTAGAGATCTACTTCTTAAAAAAAAAAATGGCCATTGAAAACCTTACGAATAGTGGTGGAACATTGTTTGATATAGTGCCAGAAGATGAGCCCCTCAAGTTGAAAAGCACTCAAAAGATGACAGGGGAAGAGCTGCCTCCTCAAAATAAAGTTGACCTTAATGATGTGGATGTGGTCAATCTTTCGGAACCCTAATTTGCTGATGCGGCAGAACTCAAAATGAGAACAAATAGTTGCAATCATCCATTAATAATTGAAACAGAATGCACGAAGTATGAATCTAGGAAAATTGGATGTCGCCAAAAATGAAATGGAAAGCATAAACGTAGATACCCTAGGCATTAGTGAGCTGAAATGGACTGTACTGGCCATTTTGAATTGGACAATCATATGGTATACCATGCTGAGAATAACAACTTGAAGAAGAATGGCATTGCATTCATGGTCAGAAAAGAACATTTCAAGATCTATCCTGAAGTGCAACACTGTCACCAAACACTAATGCCAAAGATGAGGAAGTTGAAGATTTTTACCAACTTCTGCAGTGTAAAATTGATCAAACATGCAATCAGGATGCATTGATAATTACTGGTGATTGGTATGCAAAGTTGGAAACAGAAGAAGGAACAGTTGTTGGAAAATATGGTCTTGGTGATAGAAACGACCCTGCAGATCGCATGAAAGAATTTTGCAAGTCTAACAACTTCTTTATTGCAAATACCTTTTTTCATTAACATAAATGATGACTATATACATGGACCTCACCAGATGGAATACACAGGATTCAAATTGACTACATTTGTGGAAGGAGACAATGGAAAAACTCAATATCATCAGACAGAACAAGGCCAGGAGCCGACAGTGGAAAAAACTATCAACTGCTCACATGCAAGTTCAAGTTGAAGCTGAAGAAAATTAGAACAAGTCCACAGAGCCAAGGTATGACCTTAAGTATACTTCATTTTAATTCAGAGGCTATCTCAAGAATAGACGTAACTCATTAAACAATAATGACTGAAGACAAGACAAGTTGTAGGAGGACATCATACATGAAGAAAGCAAGAGGTCATTAAAAAGACAGGAGAGAAAATACCAAAATGAATGTAAGAACAGACTCTGAAAGTTACTCTTGGAAGTCAAGTAGCTAAAGCAAAAGGAAGAAACGATGAAGTAAAAGAGCTGAACAGAAGATTTCAAAGGGCAGATCAAGAAGACAAAGTAAAGTATTATAATTAAATGTGTAACGACCTAGAGTTAGAAAAGCAAAAGGGAAGATCATGTTCCACATTAAGTTGAAAGAACTGAAGAGAAAATTCAAGCTTCCAGTTGCAATACTGAAGGATTCTAAGGGGAAAATATTAAACAATGTAGGAAGCATCAAAAGAAGATGGAAGGAATACACAGAGTCACTGTACCAAAAAGAATTGGTTGACATTCAAACATTTCAGGAGGTAACATATAAAGAGCCAATGGTGCTGAAGGAAGAAGAACAGGTGCACTGAAGGCATTGGTGAAAAACAAGTCTCCAAGAATTAACAGAATACCAACTGAGATGTTTCAAAGAACAGATTCAGCGCTGGAAATGCCCACTCCTCTACGCCTAGAAATTTGGAAAACAGCTACTTGGCCAACGGACAGGAAGAGATACATACTTATGCCTATTCCAAAGAAAGGTGATCCAACAGAATGAGGAAATTATCCAACAATATCATTAATATCACACACAAATAAAATTTTGCTGAAGATCATTCAAAAGCGATTGCAGCAGTACATCGACAGGGAACTGCCAGAAATTCAAGCCAGATTCAGGAGTGGACGTGGAACTAGAGATATCATTGTTGATGTCAGATTGATCCTGGCTGAAAGCAGAGAATACCAGAAAGATGTTTACCTGTGTTTTATTGCCTCTGCAAAGGCATTTAACTTTGTGGATCATAGCAAATTATGGATAACATTGCCAAGAATGGGAATCCCAGAACACTTAATTGTGCTCATGTGGAACCTGTACATAGACCAAGAGGCAGTCTTTGAAATAGAACTAGGGGGTACTATGTGGTTTAAAGTCAGGAAAGGTGTGCATCAGGGTTGTATCCTTTCATCATACTTCTTCAGTCTGTATGACAAGCAAATAATCAGAGAAGCTGGATGATATGAAGAAGAACAAGGCATGAGGATTGAAGGAAGACTCATTAACAACCTGCATTATGCAGATGACACAAGCTTCCTTGCTGAAAGTAAAGGGAACTTGAAGCATTTATTACTGAAGACCAAAGACCACAGCCTTCAGTATGGATTACACCTTAATATAAAGAAAACACAAATCCTCACTATTAGGCCGATAAGCAACTTCATGATAAACAGAGATTAGATTGAAGTTGTCAAGGATTTCATTTTACTTGGATCCACAATAAACACCCATGGTAGCAGCAGTCAAGAAATCAAAAGACATATTACACTGGGCAAATCTGCTGCCAAAAAAAAAAAAAAAAAAAACCTCTTTAAAGTGTTAAAATGCAAAGATGTCACTTTAAGGACTAGGCCTGACCTAAGTCATGGTGTTTTTAATCTCTTCGTAAGCATGTGAAAGCTAGACAATGTATAAGGAAGACCAAAGAAGAATTGATGCCTTTGAATTATTGTGTTGGTGAAGGATATTGAATATACCATGAACTGCCAGAAGAAGAAACAAATCTGTCTTGGAAGAAGCACAGCCAGAATGCTCCTTAGAAGTAAAGATGGCAAGACTTTGCCTCACATATTTTGGACATTTTATCCGGAGTAACCAGTCCCTTGAGAAGGACATCATGCATGGGAAAGCAGAGGGTCAGTGAAAAAGAGGAAGACCCTCAACAAGATGGCTTGACACAGTGGCTGAACAATGGGCTCAAGCATAACAATTGTGAGAATGCGCAGGACCAGGAAGTATTTTTTTCTGTTGTACATAGGAACACTATGAGTCGGAAGTGACCCCAAGGCACTTAAAAGCACCAACAGCAGCAGCAGAACTTTGTCTGATATAGTGCCGGAAGTTGAGCCCCTCAGTTTGGAAGTCCTCAAAGTACTACTGGGGAAGAGCTGCCTCAAAGTAGAGTCAACCTCAATGATGTGGATGGAGTAAAGGTTTCAAGACCTTTATTTGCTGATATGACAGGACTCAAAATGAGAAGAAACAGCTGCAAAAGTCTCTTAATAATGGGAACATAGAATGTACAAATTATGAATTTAGGAAAATTGGAAGTTGTCAAACATGAAATGGAACCCATGAAGATAGATATCCTTTCTTCTTCTCCTCCTTCTCATTCTCTTCCTCCCTCTCCTTCTTCTTCCCTTTCTATTGTCTCTTTTCCTCCAATATGCATGTATTAATATGCTTTGTGATATCCCACAGGTCCTTGAGGCTGTAGTTATTTTTTTCATTCTTTTTTTTTTCTTTTTCAAATGGGATCAAGTCTCATTATTTATTTTCACATTTACTGATTCTTTCTTCTTCCATCTTATAATAGAAATACCACAAGGGGATGGCTTTAACAAACAGTAAAGTATTCTCTCACAGTCCAGGAGGCTAGAAGTACAAATTCAGGGTGTCAGCTCCAGGGGAAGACTTTCTTTCTCTGTCCGCTCTGGGGGAAGGTCTTTGTTATCAGTCTTCCCCTGGTCTAGGAGCTTCTCAGCACAGGGATCCTGAATCCAAAGATGTGCTCTGCTCCTGGCTCTTTCTGCTTGGTGATAATGAGGTACCTCTCCTCTCTTCTGGCTTCACTCTTTTATATCTCAAAAGAGACCGACTCAAGATACAATCTAATCCCTTAGACTGTGTCATGCCTCATTAGCATAACTGCCTCTAATCCTTCCTCATTAACTACATAGAGGTTAAGATTTACAACACGTAGGTAGTTACATCAGATCACAAAATGAAGGACAACCACACAATACTGGGAATCATGACCTAGCCAAGATGGCACACATTTTTGGGGGACACGATTCAATCCATAACACATCTCGTATCTGCTGTTGATCCCCCCAGTGTATTTTTTCATTTCAGTTATTTGCTTCTTAACTACAGAATTTCATTGGTACTTTTGCATATTTGTTTTTCTATTTATTGAGGTTCTCTTTTTGATGAGTAATTGTTGTCATGTTGTTGTTGTTAGGTGCCCTGAATTCAATTTTTCTTCATAGTGACCATATGTACAACAGAAGGAAACACTGCCCATTTCTGAACCATCCTCACAATCATTGATGTCCTTGCTTCTAAGGAGCATTCTGTCTGAACTTCTTCCAAGACAGATTTTTTTCATTCTTTTGGCAGCCCATGGTATATTTAATATTCTTCAACAACACAATAATTCAAAGGCCTCAATTCTTCTTCAGTCTTCCTTATTCATTGTCCATTGACATGCATATGAGGTGATTGAAAACACCATGGCTTGAGTCAGGCGATGGTCAGTATTCTTTGCCAACACCATAATTCAAAGACTTCAAGTCTCTTTTGTCTAAGTCCAACATCTGGGCCATTCAGAGATACTTTCTACTGATATTTTTTTTTTTTTTCCTGAGTATGAATCACATTTTTCAGCTTCATTGCAGTCTTGTGAACTAGAGAATATAGAAAATATACTGCAAGGGCTCTGTACTCTGAATGCATAGCTTTATTAGAGACTTTCAATTATTTTCCATAGTGTTCCAATTCACACTTCCATCAGTGCTTCATGAGAATTCCCAAGGTTCTGCATCTTCACCAATACTTGATATTTTCTACTTTTTTTTTTTAAGCCTTCCTAGTGAAAGTGAGCCCTGGTGGCGCTGTTGTTAAGAGGTCGGCTCCTAACCAAAAGGTTGGCATTTCAAATCCACCAGCTGCTCCTTGGAAACCCTATGGGATAATTCTACTCTGTCCTATAGGGTCGCTATCAGTCAGAATCAACTTGACAGTAACTTTTTTTTTTTTTGATTTTTGGTGAAAGTTTAATGATACCTTTTTGGCTTTATTTGCATTTCCTTGATAATAAAGTTAAGCAACTTTTCTTTCTTTTTAAAAAAATCTTGGGGAGACATTTTGATAATCATTTTTTGATGCCTCTGCTATTCAAGTATTCTGTCAATTTTTCTAGTGGGTTGTCTATCTTGTTCTTATTGTTTGTTGGATTTCTTTATGCTTTTTTGTTATAAGTTCTTTGTCAGATATATGTATTAAAATATTTCCTTTGTTTCTGTGTCTTGTCTTTTCGCTCAATAAATGGGTTTTAAAATACTAATATAGTGAAGTAATGATCAGTTCTTTCTGTGTCACATTAATTTTTTTTCCTATCAAGTTATTCAAATAATCTCATTTTTTATTGTTCTACCTTTCATATTTAGGCCTACTTAGAATTTATTTTGTGTGTGTAGTTTGGTAAGAGATAGGCCTCAAGACCTATATTTTTTATGAATATCCAAGTGATCAGACACTATTTTTTTTTTGTATAGGGAATTGTTATTTTTTCTATCTACTTCTATCTCTTTCTACTTTGACATTACGTTGATTACACTTGGTTCTTTGCAAAGTCCACTCCTCCAAAATGCTATTGGTTTTCGGTTTTTAAATGAGATTACGTTGAATATATAAATAAGTTTAAGCTTTGTTGACATCTTTGCCAATCTGAGCCTTCCCATATATGAATATGAACATTTTATTTAGGAATTTTTTAAATGTATTTTCATTATTTGGAGGTTCTAACTTATTTCAAATACACATTATTATGTCCTTGGTACTTGATATTTTAATTAAGCTTCTTAAAATATTAATTTTGATTTTTGTTGCTGGTATTAGAAATGCAACTGATAGATGTAGATTTTTCTTTTGTCCAGTGATATTCCTGTAGTCATGTACACGTTCTAAACTTGGATTTTCTACATAAAAATTTGTCATCTAAAAATAATGACAAGTTGGCTTTATACTCTCAAAGTTTTTTTTCTTGACATAGTACATGCTTGAGGACTTTCAGAACAACGTTTAATAAAAGTATTGGTAGGGAGCCCCTAGTTTTATTCCCAGTCTCAAGGGAAATTTTTTTCAAAAACTGTTAACCACAAAGTGTTCTTTGTCAACACTTAGTAAACTTTTAACTATTATTAATTTAAACCATTTTTTTTTAATTTTGTATGTGCATTATGTTAGCAAATTTTATTTTCTGTTTATTTTTCTCAAGGGGATCATATAATTGAAGCTATATCCCTAAGTTTTCATCTAAGAATTTTATGGTTTTAGTTCTTCCACTCAGGTCATTGATTCATTTTGAGTAATTTTTGTATATGGCATGAGGTGAAAGTCCATCCTCATTCATTAGTATGTGGAGATACAGTTGTCCCAGTACCATTTGTTGACTGATTTTGTTTTTATGCATTTAACCCTCTCTTAAATATATTATCATCTTATACATTTTTCTAACTTTTTTTTCTATTTTCTTTAATGTATTAATCATAGTAATTTTTGAAGTCCCTTGCTAACTCGAACATGTAGATTTTTTGTGGGTCTGTTTGTATATTGTTCCTTTTGACTATTCATTATACATTCTGGCTCTTAAAGCACCTTAGAGAATAAAATGACATTACTTTCTACTGGGGAAGAGATGGTCTTTCCCCTGGAGGGAGCAAGGGTGAGGGGCTAATCATAAAAATTCAATTATTAATTGAGCTGGAATTTGACTGGTTTAGACTTACACCACATTTTTCTCCTGGCTTGTTAAACTGTTTCTGGGGTATTAACTTCCCAGGGTTTGATTGAAAGCCTGGTATTTTCTCTCTGTCTGTTTCTTCCTCCATCCTTTAAACACTGTACGAGATTCAGTTTTAACTCTGTGGAGCCATATACATCTTCATGCTCTAACAAATATCTTGAGAACAGTCCTGTGTTTGATACATGTCTTTTCCCTCTAGAGGGACTTCATTAACCAAGAACCAAAAGACTGAGAAAAATTTCACTTTGCCTTTCTAGCTCAGTCCCATCCTTGGGAGTGGTCCTTTAGTGTCCTGGATACAGCAAGGTCAAAATTTGGCAAATATTTGAGCCAAAGACCTATATTACATTCGTTGATGGCTTTCCCTTTAGTAGAATTTTTGTCTTCTAAGTACAACAAGGCTGCAGGTGATGTCATTTTGCCTGTGTAGGCCAGGACTAGCTTCTTACAACCCCAACTCCCAACCCCCAAACTCAGAAATTCCCTCTGGGGAAAACCAGCTGTGTGTTTAGGCTCCTTTTTAATCCAATTCATCTTACCAGACAACATAACTGCCTACAGCTCCACAGGCTTCTCTTTCCCCCAGAACAGTCCCTGTGCACAAGTCCAGAATTAGGGGACATTTTATTTGGTGGGTCACAATATTTAATATTTGCCTGGTTTGGGACACCATCAAAATCTCTTCTCTGCTTTTAAGTAATTCTCCACTTATGACTATGTATTTATGCATGCATGCATGCATCCATCCATCCATCCATTCATCCTTCCATTTATCCAACTATCTATTCATTTTTTTCTCTATTTATTTATTCTCAAGACCCAGAATTTGGCTAATGTCCTGAGGAAAAATACAGCCATGCGTGGTGAGACTTATAGAATATCTGATAGGAACACTGCTAGTTATTCTGAACCCCAGAGGGTCCTCCATGCATGCCAAACCTAGATTTTCAGGTGTGCCCTGAGACAGTGCAGTGAGTCAGCTCCCCTCTCCAAGGTTAATCTTTCTGAATTTGCAGTCACTCCAGTTCTCTTTAACTTAGCAGTGATTCACTGTTTTTCAATAGATTATTTCTGTATCTTATTCTGCTTTTCCTGTTATTTTTTGCAGAAATGTTGTCTTGACCACCAGCTACTCTATCACATCCAGAAATAAAAGTGTTTGTTTCTTTTACAAACACTTTACTATGTTTTCCTAATACTTTATTTTGAAAAAGAGTCAAACTTATATCAGAGATTAAAAGACAATACAAATTTGTAAGAATCATACAACGATCACCCAGGTATCCTTTACTTATAAACACTAATTGCAATTGCTGCATTTACTTTATCTCTCTCTCCCTCTCTCTACGGAAATACATACATATAGATATATACTCAATTATATGCATATATTTACTTATATATAATAATGTTATAGTTTTGTTTTCTATATAATGTTCATGCTTGGCCAAAGTTTGAGAATTAATATTAGGTAATGCTTTCATCTTTCAACAATAATTTACTAACTCCATCCAGTGTGCTATATCACTTACATTTATTTTGAATTTTTTTATTCTTGTGATATTAAAATGTCTTAGATCCTTGATCCTTAAGGGATTATTTTCATACTATTTTTAGCTTATAGAATTTCAGGTCTTAGCAGAAACTAAAAACACATTAAACTCTATCTCTTTATCTACCTATCTATCTATCATCTACTTACCGTCTGTCTATCTAATAAAACTCTGAGGAAGGTATAATTATTATCCCCTTGCAAGTGAAAAAATTTCTTAGTAAATTTAGGTAGTTTTTCTGCACTTACAGAACTAGCACACACCATCTTTTGATGTGTATTAAGACTTGTTTTTGTCCCAATGTATGGTCAACTTTGTAAATATTGTATACGTACTTGAAAACAATACACATTTTTGAGATTTTGGATGCTGTTATTTTTTGTCCACCATCTACTAAAATAATAAAATAAAATAACCTTGGTATCATCTGTGATTCCTCTATTTCCTTCACCATCCTGCCAGGTCTACCATCAAAATATATCTTGCATTTGTATTTTTCACTACTTTCACTATGATAGGTCTGGTCTAACATACCATCTACTCTTAACTGAATTATTGTGTAGCCTCCTGCCTGGGCTTCTGTCTTCCACTCTTGCTCTTCCATGGTCTATTATCAACACAGCAGCCATAGTGAACTTTTTAATATGTGAGTTGTATCATGTCACTCCTCTGCCTGATGCCTCTTTGCCTTTCCTCTCATTCAGGTCTAAAGTCCCTAGACATGTTTACCATATATCACATGCAATTTAGTTCCCTTTTCCTTTCTGGTAACATCTCCTGCTACATCTCTCTGCTCTCTTTTCTCCAGTTCTGTCTTTTTTGTTGTTTCTTGATCACTCTAGGAAATCTTCATTCTTGGCTGTACCCACTTTTCAGAAAGCTCTTTCTTCAGGAATTCTAATGTCATACATATAGACATATATATAAGGGAAACCCTGATGGCATAGTGGTTAAGAGCTACAGCTGCTAACAGAAAGGTTGGCAGTTTGAATCCACCAGGCGCTCCTTGGAAACCCTATGGGACAGTCTACTCTGTCCTATAGTGTTACTAAGAGTCAAAATCAACTTGACAGCAGTGGGTTTTTGGTTTGGTTATATATATAATATCTCATCTTTTTTCCCCCTTAGCCAATTTGTCTTGCTAGTTACACAGTTTCAAAGTCTTCCATCCATTATACGCTCTCCCTCAAAAATAAAAAATCTATTTTTCAACTCCTTTTGATGATTTTCATGAATTATCTTTTAAATTACTCACCTTCTTTCTGTTGCTCACCTGTAATACTTCTTATCTTTCTCAGAGTAATTCCTTTTTCTTTTTTTTTTTTTTTTTGTATTATAGCTTTAGAGTAATTTCCCCAAATTGTTCTTGCCTTCCAGTATGTTGATAACAGTGTCATCATGAGAATTTTTCTATTTTATTTATATTTCATTTAGGGCTTCATTTACTATGCATTGAGAGAGTTTTAAACCATGTTATCTGGCATTGAAGGGCCTTCACACACATGGCTCTCAATGATTTGTCGGCCTTATTTTCTACCGTTTTTGTTTAAACATTCCATTCTAGAATTAAACTCGTGTATTGTCATGTTTTTAAAAAGTCCTTCCCATTTTCCATGCTCCTCTACTCCCTGTTCCTCTAACAGCTTTTGCTCCATAGCTTAAACCTTTCTAGGATTGGATCACATAGAGTAACTGGCACAATAAAGGTGCTCAGTAGAAGTGTGTTGAATAAATAAATTATAAATAATAAGAGTTGTTGTTTTCTATAGCCATTTTTTAAAGGATACTATAGAAATATGCAAATTTAAATACAAAATGGAAGATATATATTTTTACTTGAATGATGGCATTTTTAGAACAAAACCAATTCGTGTGATTGATCTTAGAGAATTGGACTAAGGGAATATTTCAAATTCTCTCTGAGACACCAATGCATTTGGTAAATCCCTGTCCTAGAATATTCTTTTAATTTGAGGGAATGTCTGATTCTTTTTTTTTTTTTTTTTTTTTAGTTGTTCTTTAGGTGAAACTTTACAGAGCAAATTAGTTTCTCATTCAACAATTTATACACAAATTGTTTTGTGTCATTAGTTGCAGTCCCCGTGATGTGTCAACACTCTCCCCTTCTACATCCCAATTCCCCATTTCCATCCATCCATGTTTCCTGTCCCTTCCTGCCTCCTCCTCCTTGTTTTTGGGCAGGTGTTGCCCTTTTGGTCTCATATACATTATTGAGCTAAGAAGCATATTCCTCACGTGTGTTATTGTTTGTTTTATAGACCTGTCTAATCTTTGGCTGAAGGGTGAGCTTCAGGAGTGACTTCAGTTCTAAGTTAAAAGGGTGTCTGGAGGCCATAGCTTCTGTCTTTGTCCAGTCTCTGTTAGACCAATAAATTTGGTCTTTTGTTTTGTGAATTTGAATTTTGTTCTACATTTTTCTCCTGCTCTGTCTGAGACCCTCTATTGTGATCCCTGCCAGAGTGGTTGGTGATGGTAGCCAGGCACTATGTCAGTCTGGACTCAGGCTGGTGGACGCTGTGTTACCTATGGTCCATTAGTCCTTTGAATTAGTATCTCTGTTATGTCTTTGGCTTTCTTCATTCTCCTGTGCTCTGGACTAGATGGGACCAGTAGATACGTCTTAGATGGCCACTTACAAGCTTTTAATACCTCAGCAGTGTCTGATTCTTTTGAATCCACAGTGAGCGCTTTCAGAGTTTAGCACAAGAATTTATCAGGGAAAAAAAAAATAAAGGATTTACCAGCTTTTGAAGAAATTAAGGTATTACATCACCAAGACCATGAAAGGTGAATTAAAATGATTTTTAATCTTCATGTCATATTCAACACTTCTGCCCCAAATTGCATGAGAATATTTTGATCATATTTTTGCTTGTGATTATATCTAGGAAACAATTTTAAAAGTCTCCTATCTCTTTGCTGGTTAATGTCGGGTTAGCAAAAGCATGCATAGGATTCAGTCAAGTGGGAGTTCTCTTCCGCAATATTGACCTTTTGCAGCATCTTTCACATCACTATTCCTAAGACTGTAAATCAGCGGGTTTAGCATGGGAATCACCAATGTATAAAACACAGCAGAGACCTTCTCCTGTTCCAGTGAATATTGGGAGCTTGGCTGGATGTAACTAAAAGTCACAGACCCATAGTATAAGGTCACAGCAGTTAAGTGCGAGGCACACGTGGAGAAGGCTTTGTGTCTCCCTTCAGCTGAGCGGATTCTCTGGATGGCAATGATGATGCAGACATAAGAGACCATGATGATAATGAAAGTGAACATTGCAATAACCCCAGAAAAGATCAAAAGCAGCATCTCATTGGTGTGGGCATCAGAGCAAGAGAGTCTCAAAAGAGGGGGAATATCACAGAAATAATGGTTCACAATGTTAGGACCACAGAAGTCTAATTTGAGCAAACCTATTGTCTGTGTCAAGGAATTAATGAGTCCACCTAAGTAAGACACAAGGACCATCTGAATACAAACCCTTTGAGTCATGATGACTGTATACAACAAGGGATTAGCTATTGCCACATAGCGGTCATAAGCCATCACAGACAGGAGGATGGCCTCTGTAGTTACATTACACTGCAAAAAAGAAACTCTGTAATACACATCCAGAAAACGTACTGGACTTATGCTCTGATAAGAAATTTACCAGCATTTTAGGAGTAAAGATGGTAGAGTAGCAGATATCACAGAAAGAGAGGTTGCTAAGGAAGAAGTACATTGGAGTATGAAGTCGAACGCTTAACCAAATCAAAATAATCATCCCGCAGTTGCCTACCAGGGTGATGAAATAAATGAGGGTGAAAAGCAAAAAGAGAGGGATCTGCCAATTTGGATTTTCAGTTAATCCTACCAGAAGGAACTCTTTCACACCTGTATGATTCCAACCTTCCATGCATCTAGGTTTATATAGCTCTTTAGTTGTGGAACATGATAATATCACTCAGATAAAAAGATTATGGCTTCCTTCATGATCCAGTATCCATAACTGCACAAAGCGTTTAGGTTTGCCCTGTAGTCAAATGAAGAAAATAAATTAACTTCAGTTTGGGACCATATGTATGCTAGCTAATTCATATATACTGACTCAAATTTTTGGAACTAGAGATTATTTTATTTCTTGCTTATCAGTTGCCAAATCATAAAAACTTGGATAAGAAAACTCTACTAGATCATAAAGCTATTAATTGGTAGAATTGATATTTAAACCCATATATGCCTGGCTGTAAACTTCTGACTTTATTCAATGACATATAGAAGCTCTCTGTTTTCATAAGTAAAAACAAAGCAGTAATAAGTGATAACAAATTTTCCATTATCCTATGGCTAGCTTGTTCCTGTTTTTTCACACCCAGTTCAGGTCACAGTGCTGACTTCCATGAAATGCAACCTCCTTTCTTCCCAATTCTAAAAACTCAGACATCTTTTAGCCTCATCTTCTGCCGAGATCCCACATTTGGAAGACTGATGACTCTACCATCCAGAAAAGTTGATTTGTGAAAAAGAGATAAAGCAATTTTTTCATTTGTTATTTAGTATTCAAGGGTATCTAGAAGACAGCATTCTATCTCGCTAACACCCAGAGAAGGAAGAATATTCTCTATTTACACTTTTCCCACTTCCGTGGGTATTCACAGAAAATATTTATGGGTTTTAATTGCCAAAAATATTCACTCCCACTTCATATAACTTTTATTAATTTATACAAATCTATTTTCTATAAAAAGAATTGTTTTTCCTCTTCCTATTGTCCTATTCCCCTCCTGGATATTATTCTGTGTATATATAAATTTGTCATCTTTTCTACTGTTATCATGCCCTTTTTATGTCTATCTCACTACAGGATAAATTGCATATCTGTTTATCAGTTCAGTGAACATGCCTTCTGTGCAAGGCACTATTTATGACATTAGAGATCTAAAGAAGGATATAGGAGTTTGTCCTTGTCTTATCTAGTGTTGCTATAACAGAAATATCACAAGCGGATGGCTTTAACAAAGAGAAATTTATTCTCTCACAGTCTAGGAGGCTAGAAATTTGAATTCAGGGTGCTAGCTCCAGGGGAAGTCTTTCTCTGTGGGCTCTGGAAAAATGTCCTTGTCATCAATCTTTCCGTGGTCTGGGAGTTTTTCAGCACAAGGACCCCAGGTCCAAGGACGCAAGCTCCTGGCTCTGCTTTCTTGGTGGTATGAGGTCCCTATATCTCTCTGCTTGCTTTTCTCTTTTGTATCTCAAAAGATATTAATTTAAGACACAATCTTGTAGATTGAGTCCTGCCTCATTAACATAACTAGGTCTAACCCTACCTCATTAACATCATAGAAGTAGGATTTACAACAAATAGGAAAATCACTTCAGAAGACAAAATGGTGGACAATCACACAATACTGGGAATCATGGACTGGCCAAGTTGACACACATTTTTTGAGGGGAAACAATTCAATCCATAATAGCCTTCATGGAACTTGACGTCTACTGTGTTGAGGTTTGAGTAAGCCTGGGGAGCAATCTTCAGGGTATTGCTAAATCAAAACAAGAATCTCCTTTCTTAATTTACAAATTATATTCTGCCTATATTTTCCATCAGTGACCATGGGAAGCATAGTGAACTGAGTGTAACCGTTCCATGGAAAAGAGGAAATACTTTGCTTGGAAGTAGCAAAGAATTTTTTTCTTTTTTCTGTTAATAAAACCAGATCATAAAATAGGAAATCAAAAGGCATTTATAACCTTGAAATAAGCTCAACTTAAAAAAAAATGGAGGTGAACAGACATTTGTGTGTGTTTCTCAAGGGTAACCAATTTTCTTCTGGGAGGCTGCTTATGGGAACACCTTTGGAATATAATAGAATAAGGATGGTCTGGATTCTGATATAGCTCTGTCCTTGACTTTCTGTATATTTTCCCCATCTACAAATAAGCCATAAACAGGAACTAAGACACTAGAATTTGTATAATATAAACTAGAATATGTATAACATTCCAGAGAGACAGAGTTAAAAAACAAAGTTCTTGCCGGTTTAAGTGGCATGTGGTTTCAAATTGTGGACGTAGCAATGATCTGAGACAGGATACTGATGAACAAGTCTCAATCCCAGAGCATGGAAGAAACAGGACTCATGTGGAAGAGAAAGTAAAAGCAAGGAAATCAAGTGTACAGGGAAAGAAAACATCTGAATGTCAAAGCCATGAGAAATAGCTATTTTTCAAGTTCATAACATGTTAGTACTGGATCTTCAAGGAATAAATCAAAGTCATAAATGTAGGCAGTAGATTTTTTAAATCTAAATAAAGGGCAGGAAATATATATCTTAACAAGCGTTTATGATGACAGACCACATAAAGCTCTCACTTGAGCCTCTTGTGATTGGCGATGCAAACACGCTTTCTTTGTCAAGTAAAAAAGCACTGTGATAGCTGGAGGGCATGGGGAGTGCAGTGCTAAATAACCAGTAACCTCGTGTGTGTTAGAGCATCACTGTGCTTCATAGAGTTTTCAGTGGCTGATTTTTCAGAAGTAGATCACCAGGCCTTTCTTCTAAAGTACCTCTGGGTGAACTTGAACCTCTAACCTTTCAGTTAGTATCCGAGTACGTTAACTGTTCTCACCCAAGTCCTTGATGATACTAATAAAAAACCAAAACCCATTGCCTCACAGTTGATTCCAACTCATAGGTACCCTATAGGACAGATTAGAACTGCCCCATAGAGTGTCCAAAAAGCAGCTGGTAGAGTTGAACTACCGGCCTTTTGGTTAGAAGCCAAGCTCTTAACCACTACTCCACTAGGGCTCCTGATACGAATAGTTAATGTTTATTGAGTGCAATTATTTTTATTTTAAACAATATAATAGCATTAAATATTATCATTATCTATAGTTTAGACCTAAGGAAATTGAGGCACTGAGAGGTTAAATAGTTTAACCAATGTCATACAGCTATTAGTAGAGTAGCTGGGATTCAAACCCAGGCAGTCCGGATCAAGAAGCCATGCTTTTGATCCCTCTATCATATACTCATTCTTATATTTCACCCAGTTTCTCTCAAATACTTGCCACCAGCTTATGTCCAGCTTTCTAGCACCAGAACGGGTCCAAGGTGATCAGGTATATTTGCCACACATTCTGCCCTCAGATCCCTATCAATCATTTCATTGCACTTGAAGCTGCAAAATGAAAGGGAAGATATTTAAAAAAAAAAAAAAAAAATCCAGGAAAATCCTATCTCATTACTTTTAATTGCCATTTTGTCATTTTTCTTAGATTTCTTGAATTTCTGTGGATTTGGGCACTGTAATCAAAGGGCAGTATTTTTCCAGTGAAATCAAGCTCTCCACATTACTTCAGTCAGTTTGCAGTAATATTTCTAACCACTATTTTTGTTGTTGTTGTTGAACTCATAATAGAAAACAAAACATAGAGAAAAGTGCCCTCGAGGGTCAAGGTATGATTTGTTCCTGTGCTGTTAGAGTTTGAAATAGAACACGGATTCATTTTGCCAGTAAATGCAGGATTTTTGTTACCACTCAGTGATCTCTTCCAGATAAGATAAGTCTCTTTAAAATACTATTAAGTGTGCATATTCTATTAGGAACATAAAGACAGGAAACAAAATTTCAGAACCTAGCGACATACTCGAGGCCCTGGTGGTACAGTGGTTATGAGCCACAGCATGCTATGGCTGTGAACCAAGTAGATTTGGCAGTTCAAATCCACCAGCCACTCCTTGAAAACCCATTGGAGAAGTTCTACTCTGTCCTATAGGGTCACTAAGAGTCGGAATCAACTGCACGGCAACGGGTTTGGTTTGTTTTTTTTTTTAATGACATACTCAAATGAAATTATTCTAAAATTCAGATCAATATCTTGAAAGGTCATTTTAAAATAAAGGTATTTGCTTAAAAAAAAAAGAAAATAAATTTCTCCACATAATTTGTTTTTTATTTATGGCACCAAAGGAGTATTAGAAAATATACAATCATCAGTGATCAAGAACACAGTGGAAAATAAAGATATTGATGAGAAAAATACGAAAGTTGAAAACATTTCTAACTATAGTGAAATAGGGAACCCAGCCAAATGGCTATAGGAAGAGTTAATGATTATCAAAATTATTCTGTCTCCAGTCTGTGGGACTATGCATAGTTGTTAACCAAAGCTTATATAGCTCAGTGTATGCTTTCATGGAGGTTTGCCTATAAAATATGATTTTGCTGACATAACATTTATAAAAGAATTTATTATAAAATATGTACAAATATGTTTTACGAATTGTCTCATATTATTATAGCATATCATATACAAATAAATATATAATTGATTCAACGCCATGTGAAATTTTATGTTACAGATATAAATTCATAGTTGTATACATGTATATGCACTTTAAAACAGTATACCCTGAATGATTTATGATTTAAAATGGTTTTTAGAACTAAAGAAGCAAAAAATCAAATACCAAAACAGCATAAGACTTCAAAATAAAAAGTATATATTAAAAAAAACTTTCGAAAACCCTGGTATACTGAAAGACCTGAAAGTGTAGCTTAGATAGTGTTATTTAAAGAAAATACTTTAATGTAAAATGATTTCATTCAGACACACTAGAGTTGTAGTAGGAAGCAGCAACTTGCTGTAGCAAAATATGTCCTGAGCTCTGGGAATTAAGTGCCATTTGTAAGTTCCAGTTTTTTTACAGATGAGCTAGAGTAACAAACCCAAAGAAAGTAGAAAATAATTCCTAATACCTTATTATTGCAATAGTAAAGAAACATTGACTCTAAATGATAGCCAAAAATTATTATTGAATAAGACGGTAAAAAAAATATTTTCTTTAAAATATAGCTAAAATACATTGCAATGATCAGATATTATATTTTAATGAATTTTCCATAAAGTTACAAGTAACTTTAAATTACTATATAAACCAAGTATTAAATTCAATTAAAAAAATAACAGATATAAGAAAATATTGGATGTAAGTATTTTGTAAATACTGCTGTTCACAAAAAGAGAATAGCTCCATTGAGATATCAATGAACCACAAGTTAGGAAATTGTATTTTCTGGCTCTTTGGGAATAAAACTAAGGTTATAAAACTGGTACAAGATTTTTTTAGTATGAAAAGATGAGAAAACGTTAGAACTATAAAAACAAACCTACGTCACCACTTATCGAAGATACTCACAGCTAAGCAAAGTTCAGAATACATGGAGCGTCTAATGAAGGAGACCAGGTGTCCATGATTCTTAAAGGGGTTTTATGTTTGGTTCCTTTTCTTCTGCGGACACAAACTGGAGCTCATTGCATAGATGTGAATCTCAGATGTCCACAGGTTGGATCATTAACATTGTTTCTGGTCTGTTGAGAGTGGAACTAATCACAAAGCTCCAGGTCCTCTTGATCATTGTTCAGAAGATATTTCAGCTTTTCACTTTGGTAAAATATATTTCCCTTTGTAAAAAAATAAAAACAAAAAATGTATATCTTTTCCAAAACTCAAACATCATGATATCAAGTCACAATTCAGATAGTAGATGCATTTTCGGGACCCAAAGAAATATATTGTAATATGTGATCTTGAATATAAATTAAGAGTTTATTTGAATTCCAGAAAAATCAAGAAACAGCCTGCAGCACAAGCAGAATAATCAATAGTTACCAACACTTCTGTAAATGCATGCCTTTCCAAAAAGCAGATGACCAGTGTAGGCCAAATGGTGGTCTACATAGTTTTTGTGACAGTATATCCCCTAGTAAAATATGAAGTAACACTTGTTAATATAAAAAAGCCAAAACAGATGAGCTTCTCCTAAGAAATGATGGAGGTGGAGGGTCATGATTAACATACCAAGGCAGATTCCTTACAGGCTGCCGTCTTGAAAACCTACAGGGGAAGTAATTACAGCTAAATACTAAGGCAAATCAATACTGGTAATCAAGGCTGAGATGATGACTCAGGTCACAAGTTCTGACATGTCATAAAGCATCTCATCAACTGCACTTCCAAGCCTCTGGTGAAGATGGGGAAGAAGATGGTGTTCCCTTAACCATGAACACTGAGGAGGAAGATCAGGTTCCTGCCTTGATTAATTATATATTTTCAAGAACATGCTGTTACTTCTCAAGTGATAAATGTTGACGAGACAAAATTGTGATATAAACAAGCTTCTACCACATCATACTTCTATTTTATCCTATTTCAATTTCCATCAGGAGAGGTACTTGTGTTTCTATAATCAAGTGACATAAATGCCCACTGCCAAAGGATCAAGGTACTTCTCTTAGATAATAATGTCCAGCTCTGCCAGGTTACTGAACACCTCATATGGTCTTAAAATCCAGCAGTAATATAATAATGGTAAAAACAAACACTGTATGCTGATACAATGTGCTAGGCACTGTTCTAAGAGTTTTTGCAAATATTCAAGGAAATTTATATCTATTAGCTTATTTAATCCTCAAATCATGTGTGTACTAGTATCTTTCCATATGTTCATTTATTTGATTCTCAAAACAATACTATCCAGTATGTAATATCTTACTGGCTCCATTTACAAAATAGGACACTGAGACACTCAAATACTACATAGTATTTCATTAAAAATTTATTTGGCTAAATTTTTTGTATTAAATTGACAATGGAGTACATTCAGTATAACTAATGCTGCCATCTATGGTTTCCTAATTACTGCAAAATACACAGTAGTATACATTCACATGCATATAATTTATTGTTTCAACTTTTTCAAGATAAAATGAAAAGTAAACAGACCCTGAAGAATCCAAAGTAACCATAGAAAATATATGATATCTTAATGATAAAAAATAATCCAAGAGAAAAAGCTGCTTACACTCCAATTAGTTTGCATTGCCAATTTCCATGAGAAAATTATCAGAGAAATTAACATTTTCTTAAAGACATTTCTCAAAGGCAATTTCAGTTATATGTAGAAATAATAAGTAATTTACAGAGTTTAAAATCTTAATAGTTTTCACAATCTTATTTGGTTTTCACAAATATTCATGGTGAATGGAAGAGTACGGAATCTCCTGTAGCAATAAATCTCACCTAAAGAGAGCCAAACATCACTATGATCTAATATTTAAGAGCTATTGCTATATGTCTTCTGTCTGATTTCCTGAGAACCGATTAACCACACCTCTCCCAACCACAACCACCATCTATCATTGTTAACATCAACTTTCCCTGATGATAAATGCTATGTAAGTGCAAGATATAGACTTATTTTCCCAAGCACTAACTGAAAGATTTATCCATCTATCTACTCATCCATCCTCTCAGCCATCCATCATTCATCCATCAAGTCATTAAACACACATGTAATGAGGACATGCAATGTACCAGGTGCTATATAACAGCACCAACAACCCATTGCCATTGAGCAGATTCCAACTCATACAAAAATAAACCAATAATACATGTTCCCTGCAACCAAGGATCTTCTAATGTGGGTGTGTTAACAGTAGGTCAACATATATCTTCAATACAGCGTGATAAATAATTTAATGAATCAATGTACAAACTACTTTAGGAACACTCATTGGAAAACAGTTAAACTGTCTTTTTAGAATTCAGAAATGTTTCACACAGTAGAAGCATTGATAGGGAATATTTCTGGAAGAAACGGCAGAGTATTGGAAGACATTGAGATTAAAATGTTCTCTTTATTTTTAGCAAATACTGATACATTTAAAATTGTTGAATCATAAGCTGTGCATGGAGTAGTTGAAAATGGAGATATCAGAAGGGGAGATTAATCCTCAAATATTCTCAAATGAAATAAAAATATTATTTATTTATTTGAAAGTCCAGTACCTTTCTAATAGTTTTTCTGAGAGCATTCTTCACATCTTTATTTCTGAAGCTATAGATTATTGGGTTAAACATGGGAAAGACAACTGTATAAAATACTGAAACTATCTTGTCAGTGTCTAGAGAATACCTGGTGGTAGGACGTAAGTACATAAACAAGAGTGTCCCATAGAATAAGGTGACTGCTATGAGATGGGAAGCACAGGTAGAAAATGTCTTGCTTCTGCCTCCTGAGGACTTGAAGCTCAAAACAGTAATAAGGATGCAGAGGTAAGAGATAAATATGACCACGAAAGTACTGGTCTGGATGAAGCCACACAAGACAAAGAGCAGAAGCTCATTGATATGGGTATCTGCACATGATAAAGCCAGGAGAGGGGGGATATACAAAAAAAATGGTTGACAACATTGGAGCTGCAAAATGGAAGCCTGAATGTGAGGCACACATGCACCACTGAAGTCATCCTTCCACTTAAGTAGGCCGACACAATGAAACAGATGCAGACTCTCCTAGACATAAGCGTGGAATAGAGCAGTGGGTTACAGATGGCTGCATAGAAGTCATATGCCATTGCTGCCAGGATGAGGCACTCAGCATCAGCAAAACAAGCAAGGAAAAACATTTGTAGTGCACATCCATAGGTAGAGATACTCTTCCTAGATGCTAAGAAATTCATCAGCATTTTAGGAGCAATTGCTGTAGAGTAACTGATGTCTAAGAAAGACAAGTTTCTAAGAAAATAATACACGGGGGTTTGAAGGCTTGAATTGACATTAACTAAAATTATTAAGCCCATATTTCCTACCACAGTTAATGTATAAACTATGAAAAATACCAGAAATAGCGTGACTCTAAGAGGTAGATAATCTGTGAATCCAACAAAAATGAACTCATTTGGCATGGTATAATTATTCTCCAACATCTTCTTGGTTTTCTTGTTTTTCTCATTCAAAATAGAAGGTATCAACAAATGTGAGTTGAGTTGAGTGATGAATGAACCAAGGAGGTCTTTTTTTCTCTTCTGAAGAAATAGAAAGTTAATAAAATCAAAGTGTTGCATTTTCTCTAATTTTTTTTTCTTCTTAAAGTGTATAATTAGAAATTATTCTCAATACCAGATGATATCTCTCAGAAGGTGGTGTCTCATGATACAGTAACTCACTAAATGCTATGGACGTGAAGATATAATATTAGTTCCTATCAAGCTGAAAAGAGCTTAGTTGATGAGACCTGGTAGAATTATGAAAATTGGCAAGCTCTTTAGGGGCAAAGATCAATGTTTCCTACCTTAAAATCACATTTTTCTTTGTAAATGAAAGTAGAGTTGAGAAAAATTCTGGGAAAAAGAAAGTGCTCACAGAATAGACTAGATAATTCCACAGAAGAAAACTTGTTATCCAGGAAGGTAGCCCAACATAATAGTGAAGAACAGAATTGCTAGGCAACAGATGACTGGGTTTAAATCTTAGCTGTGACATTTAATGTATGTGTACTCTTGGTTACTAAACAATTCTGCGACAGAGGATTAAATGAGTAAATATTTGTACATTATTTATGTGACTGGAATATAACTTCTGTATGAGTATTTATTAAATATAGTACATTAAACATAAATAAACTGACTTTTTGTTTCTTTTTTTTTCTTGTTTTAATAGCTTAAAATATCCAGATGGTTGTGTCAAAATTGATCTTGTCCTTGGCATCACGAATATGTCCTTGAGCAAGATCTAGGCTCTCTTACAAAGAAAAGTCATTGTGTGTGTGTGTGAGAGACAGAGAGAGAGAGAGCATGTATGTGTGTTATGCAAATACAATGTTCACACAGCACCAAATCTTTTACTCATGCCCTGTAAATGTTGCTTTTCTCTCCCAAGATTTATGTCTCATTCTTATCCTGGGATATGACAATGTTTGGTGTGAGGTCCCAGAAAAATTAGTCAATTTTTAAGAAGAGCTGCATCTCTGCACTTAAAAAGAGTTCTAAACGGAAGCTATATGGGAAAAATATTATATGATCAGAAGGCATTATAAAAATAATAATAACAATAACAATAATAAAATTATAGGTGCAAATAAGCTAGAGTGGGAATGGAGTATTCAGCAGGAGGTTAGAGAATTGAAATTTTGCAGGCAGCCAAAGTGAATAAAGGGCCCTGGTGGTGTAGTTGTTAAGCACTAGGCTGGTAACCAAAAAGTCAGTGGTAGGAACTGACCATCCGCTCCGCACGACAAAGATGTGACGGTCTGCTTGCATAAAGATTGCAGGCTTGGAAACCCAACGAGGCAGTTCTTCTCTGTCCTCTGGGTCGCTCTGAGTCGGAATTGATTTGACGGCACGCAACAATGAAAGTAACGGTGTCGTGAGTAACTAAGGTAAGTCAATAATGGAGATCAATTTATTTTGGCATGCCTGGAAACACAATCTCCCCTCTCAGAGCAAAATGGCCTGGAACCCTCCAGAAGCACTAAGAAGAGAAGACAGCCTTTTTCGTGAGCCAGGATTTTAAAAATAAATAAATAACTTGACAGAGAAAGGATAGAAGATGGGCATCTGACACTATACTGAAGGAATTCCAACTCTTGAAATACCAGAGAAAAATTTTATGCATCTACGCTGTGCAAATTTCTTCCCTAAACATTATATAACATTTGAACTCTCACTCCTGAGGCAAAGGAGACTGTGCACATTTGAAAGCTCTATAATGTCTTGGTAAACATTTATTTTCATTTAGAGATTGGTGCTAGAAATGGTTAAAATCGGGTATGTATATGTAACTGTGTTGTAATTCTCACTGGGAACAACAATCAAATGAGTAGATAAATAAAATAAATAACTCTACAAAATGTCACCAAACAGAAATAAAATTTAAGCACCACAAGCGCCACCACCACCACAACATAACAAGAACAAAGGCAGACTGTATCTTTTCCTTTTCTGAAATAGTTTTAATTTGCATTTTCTATGAAGTAGAACCCTGGTATATATATTCCAATGGAATACCTAGTTATCTGTTTTAATGATGATAATGATGACAGTAAATAATAGATAAAAATTATATACTTGCCAGGATAAATGGTGAACATACATGGTATCCTATGAAGTAGAGATTATTTCTGTCTTCTTACAGATGAGGAAACTGAAGCACAGAGATGTGACTAATTTGTTCAACTTTATGTAGATAGTCATACTACAATTCCCCCTTCTTCATCAAAATTCTCTAGAGAGTGCCCTGACCTCAGTCAACTCAGGTGCAAGAGGAAGTTGTACAGGTGGAGTTTGCATAGTCAGAGGTGTCTTCCTCACACCTAGGTCCAACTCTTGTAAACAGTTTCTCTTCCTCTCACTTATGACCCATCAAGAGGTCTAAATTTTCCTGTTCTCCTGGATTAGAAGGCTGTGTTTCTCGAGCTTTGTCTGAGAAGTCTAATCACTTTAGCCCAGAAATTGAAGAATGCTAAGACAGAGAGGCCTGGGGGCTCACAGAGGTGACTCCAGAGTCTGAGGGATCTTCAGCCCAAGGCATTCATGTTGTTGCTGGCTTTTCTCTTCAAAACCTGGTACAAATATCCTGCCATTTCTTTGTTATGCCTACTCTGGACACTTTTTCTTTGGATATAGCCTAAATGATTAAACACTACCCTCAGAATTTTATGATTGATCTAAGATGCTTATGTGTTGAACAGTAGATATTAATTTTCCAAAAACTATTGCAAAGAAATGTATACTCTGTTTACATTAGTACATCTAATAGGTCATTTTTGTTAACTGTGTTATTCAGGTTCTGTTTATCCTTTTTTGTTTTTCCTGATCTATCTTTGAAAGAAGTGTTTTTGCAGTTTTCTGTCATGAGTACAGATTAAGCAAATTTTCCTTGTACTGCTAAGTCTTTGCATTATATGTTATATAAACGTATAACGAAGTTATGTAAATCAAAATTAGACTGCATCATATGAAATTGCCATTGGCAATTATGTGACTGCAATACACGAAGGCTTATGACTTGGTATATTTTCTTGGTTTAAGGTAACTTATCAAAATAAAATATCACTATGCCTTTTAAAAAATACTATATAGTGCCTCTGTTTTTGAAATATTTTCTACTATTATATGAATTTTATGATAGGTTATTTAATTGTAGAATATTAGTGCTGGAAGGAATGTTAACAATTATGTAATTTATACCTTCATTTTAAGTCACATTCACAAGATCATCCAGTGAGGGACATGTCCACTAATCTATTTAATAAATGTGAATCCGATATTCATAAACAGCTTACAAACTCCTTGAGATCAAAATCTAATTTTTCTTCCTTGAGTCCTCATGGTACCTAGAATACTGTTTAGGTGGTTCAGTAGTTAATCAGTAAATAGTAAATCAGTCTGGAAGACTGAGTCTTCCAGAACAACCTCACTGCTCTTGAAGGATTCATCTCATACTACTTTGAACTCAGATTAATCTCCTAAAACAAGTTTGATCCCACCAGTTCTCATAGAAATCTCACCTAACGAGGCTGCTATTTCTAAAATTGCCCATGTATTATTTTTTGTTTGAGATTCTGTTTGAAGGACTTATGTAGAAGAGAAAAAGAATAGAAATAACCGTTCACTTGTTCTCCTTTTCGAATGATATTATATTGTGGTGGTCAACACATAGGATTTGGAGTTAGGCAGGCTGAGTTGAAATTCAGGTCTGACTCTTCATCCACGAGCCATCTAACTTTATGTTTCAATTTTTGTTCATGATTAATTAGCATATTAAGATATCATAAAGTTGAAATCAGGATTAAAATGAATAATTTATTATAGTATATTTTGATAGGGCCTGTTATCTTGTAGCTACATAGGAAGTACTCATTATTTATTATCAATTATTAGTATCTTTGCTATTATTATTACACTGTTGTTCTTGTGTGCTGTCCAGTCAATTCTGACTCATAGCAACCCTAATGGACAAAGTAGAACTGCCCCATGGGGTTTCCAAGGGCTGAAATTTTTATAGGAGCAGATTGCACGTCATTTCTCCTGCACAGCCACTGGTGGGTTCCAACTGTTGACCCTTCAGTTAGCCTAGTGCTTAACCATTGCACCGCCAGGGCTCCTTAATATTACACTAATGCCATTATTATTACTTAATAATTCAATATCTGGCTTTAAAACTACAAGTTCTCTGAATTGATATTTATAGGAACAAACACAAAATAATTAATCATATTGTGTTGTTATGTGCCCATAGAATCTGAGGCTTAGTTTACTGATTCAGGGAATTAATTAGGCCATTGGACTCCCTCAATTTTGAAAAGTAGCACAGTCACCTTCCCTGTAATAGCAATAAGGTACATGACAAATTGTACAGTAGAATTTTGAAAATGCCATGGAAATAGGTGGGATCAGAACTGTTGCCGCTACTCTCACCCCCTCCCACACATACATCAGATTATGAGAAAAATCCACAGAGTCAACAGAGATAGATGTTTTTCCCTAAGGTCAGTCTATTATCATTGCTACACTCACAGCAGTCAATTTGCCAATGCTTTAGGAAGTCACCTACCTTAGCACCATCTAGAATTTTTACTTCTGGAATTCATTTTGTATAAGATGTTGGTAACATTTCTCTCTAGGTTTTAGAAATAGTCTTTGAAGGGATGAGTATTTATCTTCCAGTCTGTGACAAATAAGACATTATCCCAGGATACTCCCCAATCCCAGGAGATTTTTGGATAGGTATTTACCCTTTCTAGTGAGGTGGCTGATTTTTTTTAATGAAAAAGATAAAGAAGGGTGACACAATTTACTATGATAACCTACTTAGGACATTTGTCTCCATTATTGGGAGATCTTTGATTAAAATAATAATAGTAATAGCAATAATAAAAACTTTAATTACACCAATCAATAGGAAAAAAAAATTCTCATTTAAATTCTGTAATTTCTCTCAGTGTCCACTATCAATTCAGATACTTAAAGAGAATCTGCAGCATTTAGTTCTATGCAGAAATGCCAAGGTACAGACACAATACTATTGGGAAGAACTCCAAGGACCACATTTTTGTTTCTCAGTTATAAGAGTGGCTGGAAGGCAATATGGCTTGCTTGAATGATAAGATACTCAACCAACATAGGTTTGACTCTTTTTTCCATTTCACAACAGTGGCATTGACCTACTTATTTAGGCTTTTTGTAAATTTACTAATTGTGAATAGTTTTCCACTTTATCAGATTCTTGAGGATTAAAGGAGATAACACATGCAAGTACTTAGTACCTTGTTCAGTAGATAATATTCATTTAATAACTGTTAGCTTTCTTTCACAATTATAGTAATATTTACAGCAGTATTTCTTAATACTTCCAAATGTAGCTCTAGATTTTAACTTTCTTTGGATTACTGACACAGGAACAGTCTTATACCTTAAGACGCTTAAGGTGCACAGAATGGAGAATGGATAAATCCAGTGTGCCAGGATTAATACAAATAATTTGTCTCTTTCCTCTGTCTGGTGGGAAATTTAAATACGGTTTTCAGCTACTAGGAAGACTTATTTTCTAGAAAGTTAAAGATCGGTGTATTTAGGAAGAAAAAAAAAAATTGTCTTCCCTCAACCAAAACGGTAATGTGTATGAAGAATTAAAAGGTGGAAAAATTGCAGAGTTAAAGGTAGTGCCACAATCATTTATTTCTTCCTTTCCTCCTTCCTTTTTTTCTCTCTTCCTGTCTTCCTTATCCTGTCCTCCCATCCTCCCCTTTCATCCTTTCTTTCTTCCTCCCTCTTTCACTCACTCCCTTCCTTCCTTCCTTCCCCCTTTCCTTCTTTCCTTCCTTCCTCCCTCCTTTAATATATCTACAAATCTGGAAAAAAAATAATTTCCTAGTTGTGCTTTTTTAAAAAAATATTGTAAAATTATTAAAATACAAGGATTATCCTTAGCTATAGTGGTAGTAAATACATATGGGGATGTTGGCTGCAGACAGCCGAAAAACAGCTAAACGGCTTTCTTCGTTTTAAATACAACACAAATTTGCTGAAAGGATATTGGATTATTCATAGAACTCACAAGGAAACTGGAAAAATAGGTGGAGAAAATGGCAGGAACCAAAGGAAACACAGCAGAGAGGACATTTTCCCACAGGAAGAGTCTACCTCATATATGTCAATGCCAACATCACTACTGCATTTGCTGCTTCTGCATCACCATCCCTAGTTACTTGCCTACATGATGCTGGATGATGTTTTCCCTAAAAGTGCACTCCTGGAGTTTGACTCTGATGCAGTTGTTGTGAATAATCTCTCATTTTTCATAGCTTTCTAAAGACTCAAAATTCAGGGCTGGGACTTTAAATTAACCAAGTCTAGTTCACATAGCAAAGTCTTAGTTGCTAAGGAGCTAGAAGAGGAAATATCTGTGTCTTTGTGCTGTCATTGTGGGGCACGGAAAAGCCCCTGTGGCATTCTTAGTGTCCATTTTAGTGGAAAGATGGCCTAGTACCTTAGAAGAAACAGTCCTCCTTGCATATAAAAGCCTCTAAAGCAACTGAGCTAAGAGTTACATAAGTAGGGTAAACATTTTGGAGTATGTCATCAGTTGAACCCTGAACCCATATTAGGCAGTCTATCATTCGGAGCCCTGGTGGCACAGTGGTTAAGAGCTCAGCTACTAACTGAAAGGTAGGCAGTTTGAATCCACCAGCCACTCCTTGGAAACCCAATGGGGCAGTTCCACTATGCTCTACAGAGTCACTATGAGTTGGAATCTACTCTATGGCAACAGGATTTTTTTTTTTTTTTTTTTTTTTGCTATCCACATACACCTTCCTTGGTCCTCCTTTCGCTACCAATTGTGTTTATTCATTTTCCTGATTGTCTGCTCAAACCAAAACAGTTATTCCTTATGAAGCAATACAAACAAAAATGTTTATAACTGGAAGTTTGCTTCTTGAGTGCATTTTCTAATATTGTCCAGTATTCTTTAGGAATTCCCAAGTCTGGGGTTATGATATGCATCAATCTACTCCTTGCAGAAATTACTATATCTTGGAAAGCAAACTACCAGCCAGGCTGAGGTTTTCTTTAAGTTGGGCTAGAAGAGGTGCCACACTGTGGTAGGAACATAAATGAGGGTCTGCTGGAAATTACTTGGACCTCAGGCTCTATTTCTGATCTACGAATTCCTTGAGATAAAATTCTTCAGAGAAGGCTTGACTTTTCCGCTAAATTGATCTATGTTCATAATAAAACATTTAAGACACATAATAACCTGGTGAGCCTTAGTCAGGTATTTAATCTCAGCCACCACCCAGTAGCAAGTCAATGCTTATTTCTCAATATGAAGAAGGTAAACTTGATGAAACAAATATTTGTTATATTTAAAATCTGTGAAATTTTCTGCTCCTCCATATAACACCTCAATATGCTAGAGTCAATTTAGTGACAACTGTATCAAAAGGACTAAAATATACAACTGTTTGTATAGGAGTCTGGAAAGCCCTTCATTGCCGTAGATCCTGGACACACTTGCTTACTTTTCAGAGGATTCACTCAGGGGGGCAAAAGTCAACGGACCCATGTAGAATATGTTGCCTCCAGAAGTGAAAGTAGCTTGTCAATATGTTGTTTTTTTTTGTTTGTTTTTTGGTGGGAAACACAAATTTGAGCAAAGTGTGCTTCCATTTGGGGAGGATACTGCAACATGATCAAGATGACTGGACTCACAGAAAGTCCCCTAATGGAGAGGTGGTGGTGGTGGTGATGCTTGTCACATCTTTGTATTTTTATTTTCTCATACTTGCATTATTTAGCAAGGTCTCTAAATTGTGGATATTTCCTGTTTTATATGTTAACAATATGGTGGACACGTGTGTCATTTCATGGGAAAGTAAGAGGCAAACTAATTTTTTCCCCCAGTGCTAAGTTTTATAAATTTAGAGACAAATACTGAAAGTTCTTTGCTTCCCCTGTCCAAAAAAAAAAAAAAAAAAAGGAAGAATACTTTTGGAGACATGTTTGTCTTTTGTTGGGTATGGACATAATAAAGCATTATCCATATCAAAAGCTACATTCAGAGTACCATGTACTGTATTATAAGAGGACAACATATGGAATAGCAAGTAAAAAATGAAGTATTCAGCTTATTAAATCCATAGAAAATAATTCACTGTTATTCTGAAGATTCATCCATCTTCTGTACTGGTAAAAACTAAAGAGTTACATTATAGTTGAATAAAAATCACGAGCAGTAAGGTTTTGATTACTGAAACTGCGCAGTAAAGAGTTAACTTAGCAGGCTTTGATGCCCAAAGCCTGCACATTCCAAGGGTCTTCAGAACTGGCCCATGACTATCTCCTGGGAAATAAGCTCTGAGCACTAGAATATCCTGCCTGGTAGGAGTATCTTCATATACCTTGGGTCCTGGGCCAAGTCAGGTAGCATAAGCTAACAATATGATTTACGGTGAGTGCCAGTTTTATTTATTTTTATTTATTTATTTGATTATTCATTTGATTTTTGTATGCCTGGTTTTGGCCATGCTATATAATTGTGACCTCTAGGGGGCAGGACAGAGGCTAAAGGTTAAATAGTTAAAGTCAGTCACACAGGTGCTCCATACCTATATGATTGATCCTGAATAAATGGAAGCCAGTGCTCAGGTGAGTTTCCCTGTTTGGCAATATTTTGTGGGAGTCATCACAAAACATTCCTAGGAGGATTAAGCCTTCTCTGTTCAATTTCACTGAAAGAGGTCAACTGGAAGTCCAAGCCTGGTTTCTCCTGGACTTCACCTTATGTGTTTTTTCCTTTGGCAATTTTAATCTGTATCTTTTCACCCTAGTAAACCATAATGATGAGTATAACAACATTACTGAGATCTGTGAGACTCATCGAACCTGAGAGTGGTCTTAGGGACCTCAGACATGGGTATGAAATTCTGAAAACTTCTTCAAGTATTTTATTCTTCCTTTTAAATTAAGAGTTCAATCTTTATTTTATATTATGAAAAATATCAAAATAGTTTATTATTAAATTATGAAATAAATATATAAATTAAGAGACAAAATAAATGAACACACATAAACTTACCACCCAAATTAAGAAAAAAAAGGGGGAGTATTGCAAAACTCTGAAGTTCTCTGTAATCATCTCTATTTTAATGTTTCCTTGAAAATGACAAACACTATTCTGTATGTTTAATTATTCCATAGCTTTTAATATTTTTAAATAAATTCATCTATAGCCCTAAAACTATATTTTGAGCAAATCACATTTATTTTTGAACATTATAAATGTGTTGTTATGCAATTTGTCTTTGTATATTGCTTGATGTCTTATTCCAAAGTATATTTCTAATATTCTCCCATTCTCTTATCTATTGTGGTGTAAGCTCTGAATTAAGGCGCCTGGTGGCACAAAGCACTTGGCTGCTAACCAAAAGGTTGGTGGTTGGAACCCACTAGTCACTCCGTGGGAGAAAGATGGGGCAGTATGCTTCTGTAAAGATTACAGCCTTGGAAACACTAGGGGGTTGGGGGCGGGCAGTTCTACTCTTTTCTATAAGCCTATAGAGTTGCTGTGTGTAGGAATCAACTTGAAGGCAGTCTTTTTTATTTTTTTTCCCTCACATTTTAAGCCCTGAAATGAAGATTGAATTATATGTGCTACCTGGATATCTGAAACTCTTAGGGCCTTGATTCCTTGAACGGTTGGACCTGAAGCTCCCCTCCCGCCTTCCACTCCAGCAGATAAGGTCCCCTGGCCAACTAACCCTTCTTATCATGGGGTCCAGACATGGCACCTGGTTATCCCTGAATAGTAGGCTTTGATTCCCAGTGAGCTGGCAGAATTATTCAAATAAACCAATCACATCCTCCTGTGGGAAGCAGGGCTCACCCTATGTTCTTGTTACTACAAAGCCTGTTGTCCATAGCTCCTGCTTGTTCAGTCTGTTCCCCAATGCAAGCCTTATGTGCTCCTGAGTAGTGGTGTCCTCCTCCCCTGAACTGTGAGTACATGTGACTAAAAAGCTGCTGTCAATCTCAGCTAACAGTGTCAGGTGTCCTGTGTTTCAACATCCCCATAACTGTAAGGAGGGAATTCCTCCCTCACTAACAGTATAAATAGGAAGTGAATAAAACGTATTCCTGTATTAATTAATTTCATGGTTTTGTGGCATTTTATTTCTTGAATATGTCACAATTATATTTCCTATTACCCTCTATCATGACAAAAGCTGCTATGAACATTACTGTACATGTCTTTTAGTGAATATTCA
>NW_004444172.1:860737-891671 GCF_000243295.1 Trichechus manatus latirostris | reverse complement strand
ATGTCTTTTGGTGCACATGTAAGACAGTTTATCTCAGTACATCCTTATATGTGATATTGATTGAGTATAGTGTATACACATGTTCAGCTTTCTAAATTTCTTATTCCTATTTGCATTCTTATCAGCAGTGCATGATAAATTAGGTTCCATATCCTTGCTAACATTTATTATAGTCATTTTAACATTTTTGCCAGTTTAGTGAAGGCATAGACACTAGAGTTTAACAGTAGTTACCAGGCATGGGAGGGATGGGGTAAGGGGGGGATTATTGTGTAGGTAGCATTGAGTTTTTGTTTATGAGGATGAAAATTGGCAACTGAAATTTTGATAATTGCACATAATTGATTTAATTGTATTGTGCACATGAAAATATTGAATTGTCAAATGTTTTGTTCTCTATATTTATACAAGAATAAAAAATAAATAAGAAACATTCTTAACATATCTAGAATAAATTTTGTTTGGAATTGTGTACTATTTATGAATTTTGTAGAATTTATATCTTTAAAATATTGAACCATCCTAATAATCAGGATATTTGTCTTTAATTATTTAGATCTTTTCTTTAATATTTTAATGATATTTTAAAATTTTATCATAGTTTCTGCAGATGTAAATTGTTACTACATTTAACAAACCAGACAAAGTCCTATATTAATACCCATAAGTACTTACTAAAACTGTTGTAGATTGAATCGTATCTCCCCAAAATGTATGTCAACTTGACTAGGCCATGATTCCCAGCATTGTGTTGTTGTCCTCCATTTTGTGATCTGATGTAATTATCCTATATGTTTTAAATCTTAACCTTTATGATGCTAATGAGGCAGGATTAGAGGCAGTCATGTTAATCAGGTAGGACACAATCTACAGGATTAGGTTGTATCTTGAGTCAATCTCTTTTGAAGTATAAAAGAGAGAAGCAAGCAGAGAGGGGAAGGACCTCATTACCACCAAGCAAGAAGAGCCAGGATTCGAGCACACTATTTGGACACTGGGTTCCTGTTCTGAAAAGCTCCTCGATCAGGGGAAGACTGATGAGAAGGACCTTCCCTCAGAGTTGACAGACAGAGAAAGAATTTCCTTGGAACTAGCACCCTGATTTCTGACTTCTAGCCTCCTTAACTGTGAGAGAATAAATGTCTGTTTGTTAAAGCCATCCACTGGTGGTATTTCTGTTGTAGCTTCATTAGATAACTAAGAAAACACCTGTTTGCATGAGTCCATTTTCATCCTTATACATTTGTTTTGTTTTGTTTTCTGTGCTAGGTACAGCCAAAAGTGAATTGTTACCTAGAATTATTGACATTGGACATCTTAACATAATTTTAAAGTAAATGCTACTAAACTTCTGTTTATCAGCCTTGATAATAGGATGTTGTCTTAGGCTGGGTTCTCTAAAGAAGCAAAACTAGTAAATATATATATAGAGAGATTTATATCAAGGAAATAGCTCATGAAATTGTACAGGCTAAAATGTCCAAGTTCACAGATCAGGGTAGGGACCTCTCCCAGTTCACGTAGCCACAGAAGCTGGTGAACCCAAGGTTGGCAGGTTGGAGAGGGGCTCCCGCTCACAGGCTGTGAAGGTCAGTGAATTCCAAGATCGGCAGACAAGACCGCAAGGTTTCTCCTGATTCACGTAGCTGCAAGGGCTGAGGAACCCAAGGTCAGCAGGTTGGGAAACCAGACTCTTGCTTGCAGGCTGAGAAGTTCAATGAATTCCGAGATCAACAGGTAAGCTGCTAGCTCAAGTCCCACGAACCAGAGGTGAGACAACAAGAGGCAGCTGCTGAGTCTGGAACAAGGTAAAAACCTTGGCAAGGCGAGCAGATGGCAAGTAACTGGCGGAAGGTGGAGAGATGAAACTGAGAGGGCGGTGAGCTGCCACAGGCCCCGCCTCCGCCAGTACCACTCAGCAGATTCCATCATGGGGGTGATCACAACATTATACAACTGCTAAAACACGGAAAATAATGGTCTAGCCAAGCTGACATACAATCGTAACCATCACAGATGTAATTCAGTCTTAAGTACTAACTAAAATCATGTCTGAACCTCTAAACGAAATTTATCTAGCTTGACCTGCACTGTTATAGACATAAGGGAAGATAGAAAAATCATACCTAAAACCCACAGATCATACCTAAAAAAAAAAAATCATTGAAACAAATATTCATGCAACTATATCAGAAACCTTTAACCATTAAATTACACAGGAAGATACAATATATAATGGCTATCACTCACTATTTTTGAAAGCATCTTCATGTACTCTTTTAATTAACAAATTTGCAAAGCTGATGATGCCATCTTACGAGGCCTATTATCCATTCAAAGTGAATGCCCAATGAGTCTCATTAACAAGAACTTTTGGTGCACTTCTTAGCTTAAGCTCAGAGAGTGCGCACACCAGTTATTACTCAAATGATAAGTACCAAAAGCAATGATTATTCTGAGATAAAGTTGATGAATATATGATAAAGAAATTAGGATTCCCCCCACTGTTTCTTGTTTTTAATTTTTTTTTCTTTTTTTTTAAGTGTACTGAATCCCTTTGAAAATTGTAGATTATTTTGTTTTTCACTGGGGAAACTATAGGTATAAATACCAGAGTGCTCCCTAATTATGACAGTTTTTATTTAAATCTCACGAGGAATCAATAGACATCACAGTTATTTAATGATTCAACATAATTTAGTTCTTCTGTATAAAAAATACATTGAACTTAACACCTACATGCATTTTAGCAACAGAAATGGCTACCAAAAGACCTATTTTTCCTATACTCTCAACTTCAAAATTTATTATATGCATTTGCCTTATTAATACAAAAAAAAATTATTAGAGTAAAATATTAGCATCCTGAGAATAATCTTTATATAAATGACATACATAAAAATGTTCTCAGTCCAAGAATCAATGATATATGAAATTAATCATTTATAAAACTGAATAAGGGGCCCTGGTGCAAATGGTCAAGTGCCCTACTGTGAACCAAATGGGCATAAGCTCCTGGGGAGAAGAACTTGGTGATCTATTTCCCTAAAGATTGTTGTTGTTGTCAAGAATGTCTTTGTTGTTGGTAGTTGTCATCTATTCAACTCTGACTCATGGTCACCTTACGTATAATAAAAGGTTATCTGGCCCTGTGATATTTCCATGATCATTCGGCTCTCAAATTTATAGTAGTCTCTAGTTAAAGATCTGTTTCCAATTCCTTCCTTCTTTAGAAAATAATTCTAATAAGCTTAACATTTTAGCTCTTAAAATATTTGTTTTTACATAACACAATGCATGTATTATTACCAAAAAATGCCAAGAACATCTGTTATTGTCAAGTGAATTTTCTCTGCTAGCTTTCTAGTCTTCCCTGGTCCATTTTTTTTTTTTTTTTAAAAAAAAAAAAACAATTTCTACTACTATAATAGTCTATGTTGTTTGTCTGTATTTCCCATATTATCACCAGAGGACAAATAGACAGCTAAATAGTAATGTTTTTATCTGTGAAGATTATGCCCTGCTGGTAAAATGACCCCTTAAGATGTCCCTGCAAGTCTGACAAAGTCTTATGCATTCTGGCAACTTCAAGTAGTTATTGTAGAGAAGATGAAGGTAAACACCACATCACATATTTAGGGTTAGGGGTCCGGATTTGGGGAAAGCTTATATGGCAAAGGTCAATAGAAGACACCTCCTGACTTCCTCATTGTTCCATACAGACATGTGAAAACTGCTAGACATATAGTGGGTTTGTATTCTACATTGTTTTCTCTATTTATGATGTCAGTGTGTGTGTGGCTTTATGAGTGAATGACAAATACTATGAATTTAGGTGCCAGAGTATGGAGTTGCATATCAGCTATTTAGAGAAGTGCTAAGAAATGTCAATTGCTCATTACCTGAAGACCTTAGAGCCCATGGAGAGTTCAACGCCTCTGGTCAAGAAGGGTGGGGGTGGAATAGAAAGCCAGTGATTTCCTAGGCAAACTTGAAAGAGCCCCTGGGGTACTAGAAAATCATTCCTGCTTATAGTTATTGTAAATATTTGCAAGAGTTGAACGATCCTGAAAATAGAAAATAATATAGAATTCTGTTAAGTCCAAAACCATTAACGATAAATGGAAAATTCATTTACACGTTTCAAGATTCCCAATGATTTCACAAGCCTTTAGCCCTTGTTACAAAATACGGTTACATGTTCTAGAATTCCACTAGATTCAAAGATTATACACTAACATACCTTAAAAATAAATTCAATGAACAATTCTTCAAAAAGTTCCTTAGAAAATGGAAGAAGGTTAATTAGGGTATAGAACTGTAATCCAGACTTGGGTGAAGGAAAATGGACATAAAGCCATTTATGTTTTCTGTGTGCAAATAGCTTCATGCTACTGAGATGGCAATGTTGTTATTTATGAGTACATAGATTTTAACCTCTGTAAGATATAAATTTAAGGATCCTTGGTGGCACAATGGTTAAGCACCCGACTGCTAACATCAAGTTCAGCCATTTGAACTCACCGATGGCTCCACAGGAGGAAAGACCTGGCGATATGCTCCCATAAAGATTACAGCCTAGGAAACCCTACGTGGCAGTTCGGCTCTGTCATACAGGGTCACAATGACTCAGAAGCAACTCAACACACAACAATAACAACAAGATGTAAATTTAAGTGTCAAAATTTATAAGAAAATCATGACCATATTACTAAGTTGGGGCCTGTGTTAGCAAGGAATCTGCAAATTTGGTTTTATTTGTACCTGTATAATTTAATTTAGTTTTTATAGTAGTAGCCTTGTTATTCCTCTTTGTATTTGTGGTAAACTACTTTAGAACTATAGGTTTATGCTGAAGTCTAAGTTAATAATATTGTAGCATTTAAGAAATCTTAAGTTTAACTGTACTTAAAAGTTTAATTTTTAAATTTATATAAAATGTTTGTAATTGTTGAGATGATGACAAAATGAAATAAAATATAAAATGTATATCTTCAATTTAAATATTTAAAAGCTTTTAATTAACTAACTTTGTAAATGAGATCAATCTTTATGCAAAGACCTCTCAGAAGTGACTGCTAAAATTTATTAGACACACATAAAGAATATAATCTTTGTATTATTAACTTAACAGTTTTAAGGTTTTCAGATTTGTCACCTTAATAATTGTACAGATTTTGATAGCAACTGAGATCTCCTATTTATAAAATAGTGAAGCCCTGGTGGCACAGTGTTTAGGAGTTCGATCACTAACCAAAAGGTCAACAGTTCGAATCTACCAGCTTCCCCTTGGAAACCCTACTGAGCAGTTGTACTCTGTCCTATGGGGTCACTATAAGTCAGAATCTGACTTGACAGCAATTTTTTTTTTTAGGGACTATGTAACAGATATGAAAAAGATAAATATGCAAGGCTACATATTAGATGGTCAGACTAGAATATACTTGTATGAAGACAAGATGTCAGTCTTCAACAAATGGCGTGTTTCTTATATACTGGAAACTGACCCCTGTTGTTCAGAAAAATGGGAAGTCTTCTTAACTAGCAGTTGAAGGAACAGGGTGACTTTTGGGGGAAACATACATGAAAAAATGTACAAAAACTATCATCAATTCACCCTTGTGACCCTAATACTCTACAGTATGTTTTCTCCTTTTCAAAATGGGCGACTGAGAGCTTGACATAACTAACATCATGATGAATCTGTTTGTTTTTTTTTTTCTGCCTGCCTTCTCCTTTCTACATACCTTTGTTAATGAGTTTGTTTTGCTCTGTCCAGCCACCTGTGATTTACAACTCCCACATGAAGATGAGAGCCCAGATAGCTGGCATGTATATCTTTAGCCTGATAAGGAGATGTCCGACATGTACCTCTTTAGTCTGATAAAGAGTCTCTTGTAGTTATCTTGTAAAGAATAACTCATCCAGCCATGCCATCTGTGGGCTATGTGTTACAAAGATACTTCTAACCCTTGTAAAAATCGTATATAAACTGTAATGTAAAATTGCCTTTTGGGACTCCACAAAGACAGCCTGTGTTGCTGTCGTACTCCCCATTGGTGCTACCTCCTACATAAACTTTCTCTCTCTTTCTGACTTTAATTGGCTTGACTGCTCCAGGGCACAGACCCTAATCGGGCAACAACCATAAAGATACTTCTGAATCTTAATTTTCTTGGCTCTTTGCATAAATCAGGGAGAATGTAATGCAAAACTTTCTTTCTGGTGTGTCCTTAGAGTATTTCTGCCTTGAAAGGGTAGCATATGGAATTAAGGCTATGATATGGAATGTCATATATACGATCTTTGGAATTTAGTATGTGAGTATACCAAACATAATTGGAATAGTTTTTCAAGTATTTTTTATTTACTTTATTAAATAAAACCTTCAATCATTCAAAAATACATCTACTAAGCATAACTTTGTACCAACACATCCTCTCATTTAGATTCTAAATAATAGAAGAAATAGACACGTAATGTACTAGTAAGTAGAAATTCACTTTAGAGAGTTTAATAATTCCTGAGTAAGTGCTTTAGGAAAATAATGTTGGAAACTGTGCAAGTGAGGGGAAGCTCAATTGAATGGCTCATTCCAATGCTGAAACATTCTCTCACATGAACTCAAGGCATGCTTACTTATGGGCATTAGAGGTAGATTTGTAGAACTGGCTTCACCTAACTTTCCCACCCAATTTTGGTCAGAAAAGCTTGCAGATGGAGAGAAAAAGGAGCATTACATGAGCATTAAGGAGCATTATGTGAACAGTGTCATGTCAACAAAAGTACAATGTGTCAAATTTACAGGGTAATGAAATTTAACATTGGATGCATCTACTTCCAAACATGTCCCAAGTATTAATCGTCCATTCTCCTCAAGGAAGAGTTTGAGTCTACTGTTAACTAGAGGAATTTAACTTTATGATGATGGGAGTAGAACTACCCTCCTATTGTATGTATGAGAATGACTTCCCACAACTACCTTGTTTTGTATACAGTAAGACAGATGCTTACATTCAAAGCAAAAACTGTAGAAGCATGAGTTTAAAAAGGAACAATACATCACATCAGTTAAGATGGACCTTATGTTATCCTCATGGAAAAAACAAGTTGCTAAAATTTTAAGACAACTTCTTTTTAAAAAAAAATTAATAAAAACATATGTAAAGTATAACTTTAAAGAACTAGCCATTAGGAGCTTTCTAATTTTTTAGATAAAACATATATTTAAACACAATACACCTGAATTGTGGGCACATAGTTAAATCTGTATTTTGAAAAATTAAATACTTAAATTTTTATATTATAAATCAAAAAGAAATTTTAATCAATAATTTGAGCCTCCTAAAGCAAACAGAGGAAAAGAAAAACGACAAGAGAAGAAATCACTGAAATTTATAATAGAGTACAATAAAGTAAAACAATCAAACCAAAAGCAGCTCTTTGAAAATATCAATTAAATTGTTAAACTACTAGGCACACCATCCAACGGGGAAGAAAAAGAGATAATAACACATTATCAAGAATGAAAAAGAGGACATTATCTGATATTAAAAGGATAATAATGGAACATGAGCAAAAACTTCTTGTGACTAAATACCTTAGTGACTAAGTCTAAGTTAAAATGGAACAGGTTAAGAATTACTTATTAGTTCTATATGTTAAAGATTGTGCTTAAGTCAATTCCTCTACCTCTTAGCAGTGTGTCTATTGTGAAGTCATTTAACAGATTAAATCCATGCTTTCCTAGACTGAAAAATGGAAATAATGTCAACCTCAAGTACTAGTGTAAAGGAAAAATTGGGAACTTAATTTGAAGAAGGTCACTATAATATCTGATGCATTTTGAGTTCTTTATGCAAGTAGATTAATCTTGCATATGGACATCCAATCAGATTGATTTCATCTTTTTTTCACTTGTGAATTTAGTCTAGAAATGCTGTTGTTTCACTGCTTATAAAATGATTGTCACAGACAGTAATTGCAAACAATCAAGAAAAATAAAGTTGAAATCATAAAAAGACATATGGTTTAGTTATTTATTTTCTTATTTGCTTAGGCAAGAGTATTTCTTTGAAGATTGTCACAAAGAATACAAGGTAGTTTCCCATTCTCATTAATTTCACGCCAGAACAGACTGAATTGTAGGTTAAATTTAAACAGATACACACACAGAGACTAAGGAAAAGTAAAAATTTGGTAGTGCTCTATGTATTCCTTCGGGATAAGGTAAAAATACTAAGAGAGAAGTAATGTAAATAGTCAATTAAAATTATTTAATCTGACTTTGATGAAGGACTTTAAAATAACACGGAGATCAGAAATCACATCATGATGCAAGCTCCACGTGTCTGATTGCATCAGCTTTGAATTACATATACACTTGCTTAGCGTCATATTTTATTTTCTTTTGAGAGTAAACTTCCTGTCTTTAGAGAACTGCTTCACAATTAATACCTACATCTAATCCTCATAGCTCCCCAATCTTCTTGAAGGAAAACAACATAAAAGAACCTCAACATGTATTTCCTCAAAAGTTATCTCAAATTTTACAAAGAGGTAATTCAAATTTATGCTACATTATTAAAAAAAAAAAATTCCTTTTTATTTTTTAATCCCCAAATGAGAATCCCTAGTATTAAAGAAAATGATAGACTACACAGGTAAGATACTCTCTGGGAAGGAAGTTTTAAGGATTTGGTAGTGTTATTTACTGGGGTGGAGAAATACCACATCTGCTATTAAATTGCATTAATTCGATACGTGCACCATCCTTGTAACAAGAACAACAATTTGGTTCACTATACAAAATTACAAAATTATTCTTAAATTTATAACGGATGTCAAAGTATAGCTTAGCTATAATTGTCAAAAATGTTCCTACTTAGGGTTACACAAAAGCTATTTCCAGGGAAGTGTATGAATTTTGGAGAGATGATTGTGCAGAGTTGTTTTAAGGGAGAGAAAATATTATCCTTAAGTTAAATCCACATAATTGTACAGAGAATCTGAGAGACCTCAGCAAGAATATTTCTATCCATTATATTCAATTGTAGGCTGGTATACAAAGAAGAGAACAATATATGTTACTTTTGCAGAAGCTGAAGTGGAGTCTGTGGCATTAGATAAGTGATTTAAAAAACCTACAATCCAGCTTCAGTACAATTACTCGTTAAAACAAAATGTATTTTCCAGTAGTACTCTATTTTTCGTCTCACTTCACTCATTCCATTTACTATTCTATGTTATCCTAGGTTTTTAAAAAATTTTTTATTTTTATTTTCTCCCATGTGTAAATATCCTCATTGACATTTCAACTTCTTCTGGTAAAGTTTTGGAGAGGGAAGTATTTACACTCGATCCGCAGTTTAAACAAACTATATTTGTAACAAATGACCAGAAAAAACTTTACTTCACTGACTTAGTTCATCCTGTTGGGATTAGCAGACACCCTGGAGCTACAGATCATCCTCTTTTTGCTATTTTTTGTGATTTACACACTCACAGTTCTGGGGAATGTAGGGATGATCCTGCTAATCAGGACGGATTCTTACCTTCACACACCCATGTATTTTTTCCTGGCTAAATTTCCTTTGTGGATGTTTGCTACTCATCCACCATCACCCCAAAGATGCTGGTAGATTTTTTGTCTGAGAAGAAAACCATCTCCTTTGCTGGCTGCTTCTTGCAGATGTATTTCTTTATTGCCCTGGCAACAACTGAATGCATCCTCTTTGGGTTAATGGCCTATGACCGCTATGTGGCCATATGTAACCCACTCCTTTACTCCTTAATCATGTCCAGGACAGTCTGCCTTAAAATGGCAGCTGGGGCCTTTACAGCAGGATTGCTGAACTCCACGGTTAACACAGGTTATGTAAGCAGCTTACCGTGCTGTGCTTCCAATATCATCCATCACTTCTTTTGTGACGAACCCCCTCTTTTTAAGCTCTCTTGTTCTGACACACTCCTAAATGAAAGCATCTTTTCCACTTTTGCTGGTGTGAATATAGTTGGAATTCTGCTGGTCATCCTCACTTCCTACTCCTACATTCTCTTCTCCATCTTTCGTATGCATTCAGGGAAGGGGAGGCGCAAAGCATTTTCAACTTGTGCCCCCCACTTGAGTGCTTCAATTCTGTTCTATGCAACTGCCATCTATACTTATCTGAGATCCAGTTCTAGCTACTCCCTGAATCAAGATGAAGTGGTTTCCGTGTTCTATACAGTGGTAATCCCATGCTGAATCCTCTGATCTACAGCCTCAGGAATAAGGAAGTAAAGAAGGCTTTATGGAATGTGATTACCAGGAAAAGAATCCCTTCGTTTCTGTGATTGTCTGGTTAATTTTCTGAACTAAATTCAGTATATAATTAACTTCCTGTACTAAATAAAGTTTTTAATTAACTTTCAAAGGCTAGTTCAAACATACAGTTTTTTTTATTAGAATATTTTCATAGTAAACACATTCTTTTAATACTCAAGTATCTGGATCCAATTAAGGATATGGCAAATTAGACGAATCATACAGGAACACGGATGTTCACATTGTAATCACACTATATCTTCACTCGGTCTTTAAAAATAAAGCTTATTTATAAGGCACACTTGGCTATGGAAAAAAGAAGATTAAATGTTTAGAGACAAAAATCACAATATCCCGTGGAACTAACCATATAGAATAATTTGGAACATCCATTCAACTTTTTTATCTTATGCATGCCTTTTCACTACCTGTAATATAACCGTTAGATATGTATTGCACATTTCGTAAATGTTTTTAAGTTATAATGAATTTTCCTTTTTAACTTAGTGATATGTATCATGGAAGGGATGCTTAAATCAAACTTCAGGACTGTAGTTTTATTACAATTCTAAACTTTTGTCTTTTTATCTCTCTTTCCCTATCTATACACACCTACATTTACTAAAGAATGAATGTGTGTTTGTGCAAAAAGTTTATCAAGAACACTGCCGACTGATTTGAATGCACCAATGACAGCATTCCTTTCATTCCTAACTCTTCTCCTTGGAACTTTCTGAAACCTTCTTCCCCTTTCTATCTTTCAGACTCACACACACACACAGATACATACATGCACACTCAGGCATGCACACACACATATCAAAAACAAAAATAAAATACAACCCACTCAGCTGCTACAAAGAGTTCAATAGACACATACTTTTAACCTAGGTAAATCAATCTTCAATGGATGAATCTGACCCAAATTCTTTATTAGATTCATAATTTTCCTCTTCATAGAAATCTTCTTTCAATCGTCAATAGAGAGCAATTGAAATTCATCTCAATATAAATGTGAGGCACTATTAATATGGAGGGTGATATCAAAGATTTATTTGCAATATGTCATAAGGGAATCATATATTGATCAAAATATTGCAGAATTAAATAATAAGATTATGTGGCTTCCACTGTAAAACTTAGGGATAGAAACGATGTTTTGGAAATGAAATAAAGTTTTTCTGATGTTTGGGATTTTCAGCATGTCTTATTTTGAACCATGTTCTCTGCTCTCTAACTCAGCTATCCTCAATCTGATTAATCTCATTTACAAAGTCTACAGATATTGTCAATAATGGAAGCTCATATCGCTTCCTGATGCTGGGTCAATTTTAATTCATTGAGTATGTGTTTTCTAAAAATTTTGATACTTTCTGTAATTCATAATTACTTGTGGTAAAATGGTTTTTAATTCTCAAATTCCCTTGCTTATTGTTCAATGAATTTATGTGAAAAAAATTCCAAATTTTTTTGTTTTCTCTAACTCAAAAGATATTTTGCTTTAAAAAGTAAGGAGAAACTGATAATTTTACCTATAAAGTGATGTCTTCACCTTTTTCTTTAATGTTTCAAAATATTTATTAAACCCTCCTTTATAAAGTTAATACTTTTTTTGTCTCTTTGCTATAGTATCCCTATTTTTATTTTTCTAATTTCCCAATCTCTCTTGTTTTCACTTGGATTTTTGATGTTATACCCTTCCCAAATATGCACAAGTATCAATTAATGTTTTGCCTTTGCTCAATTTTTTTGAGTAATGTATTTGTTAAAGTTAATGAAAGGAATTTGAGATATTGCCACTAGGTTCAGTTCTGTGCAGCACATTCACTAGTGATTAGGTAAGGCCAGATAGAGACTTGTTTAAAAAACATGTAAACATTACAAAGCTGAAAAAGTAAACAAATAAGGTAGAAAAAATAAAGGAATTCAAGAATCACATGGATGCAAATAATAAATCAAAAACAACACTGTGATATTATTAAGAGAATCTCATGTATAGACAGAAGACAAATGTGTACAAATAGTTAAATATTAATGTATAAAAATTTTTGGATTCACTTAGTTAAATGTCAACTAACATGCACAACATACTTTACATGATTCTATTAAATATGGGAAGTCATGTTTCTCAGTATAAAATAAGGCTAATGCCCTAGTTAACTGAAGTAATGATTCTATTTAAATTCACACTGATCAAATAAAACCAATGATGTTATATTAATTTATACTCCACATGCTTCAGAAGAGACAAATAAGCACTGTTATGTTAAGAAGGTAGTACCCAAATTGTCCAGGAGTGTAGAAAAAAAAGACAAATAAAAGTAGTTAAGTTGATGTGAGAATATTTAATCTGTAAAAGTAGAATACACAATGACTTAATAGTTGTATTGAAAAGATGGGATATACGTCAAATAGAAAGTGTCAAAATATAGAATGTATGTCAAATAGAACCTGTGATATCAGAAAGTAGAAATGCAGTCACTGGGGCTGAACTTAAACATAATTTACTGCTTTGGCTGGGAATTTTGTACATACTATCGTTGAGATTTTCTTTAAATTTTGGAATTTTAATGTTTCTGTGAAAATGTTGCACATATCCATCACGTTAGAGGTGCTTGTGTTTGGTAACTTAACAAAGATGATTGCCCCCAGCTTTGTTACTAATGCATGAGGTGATAAATACTGACCACGGAATTTTGAAGTTTTGCATGCCAGGGACCAACCTGATTAAGATCTATGTCAAAAATTTGTCTGAATTTCTGAATAGGGCTGCAAGCCCTCAGCCTCCAGAACTTGTATGATAATTCTAACTCTGTGTTGTCAAAATAAATAAATAAATAAAAGAAAAATGATGCAGTTTAATTTTTTCTCTGAGTTTTTGTTGAGGGTTCTTCCTAGTACATCTTAATCTGGAAGGTCCGCCGGAACCTGTTCAGCATCATAGCAACACACAAGCCTCCACTGACAGATGGGTGGTGGCTGTGTATGAGCTGCATTGACCAGGAATGAAACCCGAGTCTCCATCATAAAGGTGAAAAGTCTACCACTGAACCACTATAAAAGACTGTATAATGTATAATCTTTTTGATTTCTTCTCTTAACTGATTTAAAAAAGCAATTGTATAAAACAATATGGATATGATTTTTGCTTGGGCCTATAAATTGTAGAAATAAAATATATTTGACAATACATAACAGCACAAAAGCCTGTGGGAAGGAAGCTGTGTAGGAGTGAGGAAATAATACCTGACGGTAGCACAAGTCCAGAGGAAAAATGGAGAGAACCAGAAATGGGAAATACGAAGGTTAATGCAGTAAACATTATGAATACATACTTTCCTTTTTTTCCTCTGTTCTCATTCTCTTTAACTGTATAAATCTACCTAAAGTAATGGGCTCAAACATAGCAACAATTGTGAAGATGGCAAAGGAATGGGCAACATTTTGTTCTGTTGTACATGGGGTCACTATGAGTCAGAGCTGACTCAACTGCACCTAACAACAACAGAAAACATATAATGTAAGAATTATAATAATTTATTTTGCAGTTTTTAACTTACAGAGATACAAAAAGTATAATAGCCAAAAAGTGGAAAGAGAGAATAGAGTTATATAAAACCCATTGCCATTGAGTCGATTCTGATTCTTAGAGACCCTATAGGACAGAGTAGAACTGCCTTACACGGTTTCCAAGGAGCGCCTAGTGGATTCGAACTGCTGACCTTTTGGTTAGCAGCTGTGGCTCTTAACTGCTATGCCACCAGGGTCATATTCCTGTCATTAGAATTATATTAGTACAAATCTGAAGGAGTCACTGTTAAATTTAGGTGTATATTGTAAGCCATAAAGCAAACACTAAGAAATATCTCAAGAAATAGTAAAAATATTATTAAAAGTTATGCTAGAAAATATTCACCTATTGCAAAAGAAGAGAGTAAAGAAGGAATGGGGAAAAAAAAAGATATATACAAAACAAAAAGTAAAATGACATTACATATAAGTAGATTAAACAATCCAGTCAAAAGTCAGAGGTTGTCAGATTGGAAAAAAATTGAAGATCCAATTGTATGCTACTGAAAAGTACAAATTTTAGATTCAAATACACAAGCAGATTGAAAGTGAAGCAATAGTGTTTGCATGGTGATTGTCTACTTTGTTTTTTTTCATAAAGTGATTGCCTAAAAAAGTAACAATTGACCATATAGAAAAGGTAAAGTATAAAAGATCTGTAAGTTTCCAGAGAAAGCCAGTTTTTGGGACTGGAAGCTCAGAATGGAAAGTTGGAAAATGTAACCATATGCAAAAATAGTGCAAGTTCCTCTGTTATAATCAGAAGGACAGAAAAAGAATGGGAAGATGAAGATATGCTTTTGTAGATGCAGATAGATTTTCATACTTATTACCAAACATATGAGTATGTCCCTGTTTGATAGCTTCTATTTTCTCTTTTAACATAAATGTGAGGTAGCTAGGTGAATGAAATAGGAGTATGGGGTATCAGAAACTGTAGAATAGCAAAAAAAGATTTTGAAATATTCATGTCAGAAAGAGTTTGTTTAAGCCAGTGTGGCACATTCAAAGATTCAATTAAAGACAATTTAATGAAGGGATTGTTCAGAAAGTGTGAACAGGAATAGTTAAATCAGCAGGAGTTGAAACCATATCACCAGCGTCATGACCAAAGAAGCTAGAGGAAGAACCTATTCAGGAACCTAGAGAGAGCTGTAGCATAGGAGGACGAGTTCCATGGTAAGATACATGGTATTAAATCAGAAAAAATGCCACCATAGATCTTCAGCACAACTGAGGGGGAACAGAGGAAAAATTACTCTTTCTCTTCTCAACTTTTCATCTCTTATATTCCATTGGCCAAAAAAAAAAAAAAAGTTGCCATCAACTCCAACTCATGGCAATCCCAGGAGTGTCAGGTAAGAACTTGCTCCGTATGGTTTTAAATGGTTGATTTTTCAGAAGTTTATTACCAGGCCTTTCTTTATGCACCTCTCGGTGGATCTAATCTCCAAACTTTCAGTTAACAGCTGCGCACACTAACCATTTGCATCACCCAGGGATTCTTTCATTGGCCAAACCCAATCAGAAGCCAAGGTCAAGGATACCTGAGTGATCGAAGCCACAGGGTTTAGTGACATGAGACAAAACCAAGGCAGAGTTGGGTGGGAAATGGAAGTGGGCCAGCAAAAAGTTGTCTAGCACAGTTTATTTCTTTTGCCTTTCAGCAACCACTCTTGTCTTTTACCTTCAAGGACGGGAAAAAAAATAAAAAGACAGGGGGAACACAAAAGTTCCATCACTACCATATTGTAGTCAGATGACGTAAATTCAGTATTGCCCTCATTTGGAACTGAAATAGAAAATATAGCCAACACTAGTCCTCTTCATATACGGCAGCTGGTGAAAACAGAAAAAAATATATAATTAGCAAAAAAAAAAAAATACGTCTTTATCTGATGAGGCCAGTTTCACATCCCCCATTATTCTTTGACAGAATATAGGTTGGTAGGTTTTATTTTTCATTGTTATTTGTTTATTTGTTTTGTTTTTAATTTGGGGTGTGTGTGTGTATATATGTGTGTGTGTGTGTGTGTGTGCTATTCAAAGCTTCATTCTAATAGAATGTAAGTCTTAATGACCCTTTGTAAGTCTGGTTATCTTAGCTTTCCATTCTTTCATCACTTTTGGACGTGGGATACTAATAGCTGAGCCAGTAAAATCTCTGGTTCCAGGCATGCTCCTTTTTAATTGCATCATGCAGCAGAAACACATTTTTCTCCCCTTCGTAATATTGAATAATCATCCTAGCCAGGATAATGATCCTGTTCTCTTCCTATTCTTAAACTGCTATGAGGCGCGCCAAAAAGCCGAGTGTGAGGGCAATCACAACTTCCATTTTAACCGTAAGTTGACTTTTTACGCAGTGGAAACACTCTTCTCTTGAATACTAGTAATTGAGCAATAATGCAGTGAGCCTAAGGTCATAGGAGGAGGAAGCAAATTAAAAAGCATAATGTTTTATTAAATCTAGTTGTAATAGGGACTGTTCCCAATTCCACTTTTTGAGTTCCAAATCCAGGCATTCTGCTGTATGGGAGAGGGCAGCATATCCTTGGTTTAAGGTTGTTAGGTCTGCTAGATATTCTTTCAGCATGCCATAACACTAATCTATGTAATTAGTCGTTTCTAGGAGGTAGATAAGATGGTAGTACCAGTGAATTCCATGATCGTGAGCACATTACACATTTTATTTACAGTAAAATAAGTGTCTCGTTCAGAGATTATGTTGTGTGCAATAGCATGACAATGTAAAAGGCATTCTCATTTGTGTTGCTGGCAGATATGTTGCTGGTGTGGAAGGCACATTCATATATGGAATATAAATCTATTCTCAAAAGGAAAGCATGCTACCCACTCTGTGGTAGAAAAGATATACAGTATTCACCTTGCCACAGATGGCAGGCTGGACCCTAGGCAATGCTGTCGCATGTAAGGCTAAAGTTCAGCACTTACTGTGGCAGGCATTCAGCAGAAAGGAAGTATAGCTTGCCTTGGTGAAAGGACATTGATAACGTTGACCCTATGCCTTCTTTCATTCTGCCGACTTCACTGCTTTATATGTAGTCTCACTGAGCAACACACTAGTCGGTGAGAAAAGAAGCTAACTGGCATGCACAGGATGTGCTTTCTTGTTCAGCCAAGTAGTATTTTTAGAAAGTTTGAATTTTATTAAAGATACTATTTATTTTATTTTTATTTTATCACTTGTATTGCGGCATAGGGGTCCCTGGGTGGTGCAAATGGTTAACACACTTGACTGCTAACTGAAAGATTGTAGGTTCAGGTACACTTAGAGGTGCCTCAGAAGAAAGGTCTGGCTATCTACATCTGAAAAATTAGTCATTGAAAATTCTATGAAGCATAGTACTACTCTGACACACGTGGGGTCGCTGTGAGTCAGAACTGACTTGAAGGCAACTGTTGGTTTATTTAATTGAAGTATAACTGACATAATAAACTGTGCACATTAAAACTGTACAATTTGATACATTCTGACACACGTAAACTCCACTGAAACCATCATCACAATCAAGACAGTGAACATATCCATCACTCACAAAATATCTCCTATATCCCTATGTAATCCCTGCCTCCTACACCTATACGGACGTTCCTTACCCAGGCAATCACTGATCTACTTTCTATCACTCTAGATAAATTTTCATAGAATTTTATAAATGGAATCTTACTGTATGTAGCACTTTCTGATTGGCTTCTTTCACTCATCATAATTATTTTGAGGTTCAGTCATATTGTTGTATGTTCAACAGTCCACTCTTCTTTATTAATTGCTAAGTGATATTCTGTGCTTTGGTTATTTCTCAGGATGTTAATTCATTCACCCGTTGATTGATATTTGAGGGTTTTTTTTTTCCCTCCTATTTTTGGCTATTACAAATAAAGCTGTATGAACAAATGTGTAAAAGTCTTTATATGAGCATATGCTTTCATTTCTCTTGGAAAAATAACAAGTGGAATGGCTAAGTGACATGACAGATATATGTTTACTCTTTGAAGAAATTGCCAAACTTGTTCCCCAAAATGGTTGCAACACTTCAAATTCTCACCAGTAGTGTAGTAGAGTTTTAATTCTTTATCTTCGACAACTCTTCGTGTGGTCAAACTTTGTGATTTGTAGCCATTGAATAGATGGATAATACCACTCCATTGTGATTTTACTTTTATTTCCCTAATGGCTAGTGATACTGATCATTTACCCTTTAGTATTTTCTTAGCTAAAAAGTTCATTCAACTATTCTGTCTGTTTTTAAATTGGGTAGTTTATTTATTATTGTTTTCTCTCTGTATATTCTGGATAAAAGAGTCTTTATATATTATACATACAAACTATATCAGATATATGAATTGGATATATTTTCTCCACGTGAATGGCTTGCCTTTCCATTCTCTTAGCAATGTCTTTCAAAAAGAGGACTTCATAATTTTGATGAAGTCCAGCATATCAGTTTTATTTTTAATCATGCTTTTGGTTTGATTATTTGGTTACAGCAAAGAAAATTTTTGCCTAAGCCCAAGTCACATTAACTTTCTTCAATTTATTTCTGAAAGTTTTAAAATGTTAAGTCTTACATTTAGATATATGATATATTTTGAGATAATTTTTGGTTTTGGTGCAAGATATGAGTGAATGTTCTTTGTTTTATTTATTTTCTGTTTATTTGCTTATAACATAAATTGTTTCAGCATTGTAGGTAAAGGCTATTCTTTTGCTCCTAATTTGCCTTCTCATCTTTGATAAAAATAAGTTTTCGAAACATGTGTTGGTTGATTTCTGGACTCTGATAATTTTCACTTATATATTTTCCTATTTTAATAAGAAAACTACAGTTGCTTGATTATTGTGTCATTATAGAAATAAGTAAAATCAGGTAGTGTGAATTTCTTCAATATTATCTTTTTTTTTTAAGTTTGTTTTGTCTATTACATGTCCTCTGCATTTTCTTATGAATTTTAAAATAATTTTCATATTTTCTATAATTTTTTTTTGAATTGGGATTGAAGTGAATCTACAGATCAATTTGGGGAGAACTTATCTTAACAATTTTGAGCCTTTCAAAGCATCAGCATGCTATTTATTTTGGTCTTCTTTAGCATCTCTCACAATATGTTGTAGTTTTGTGTGTCCAGGTTTTGGATATCTTTGCCAGATTTTCTCCTAAGTATACCTTATTTTATATTATTTTAGATGATATTTTCAAAATTATAATTTCTGATTTTTCATTGCTAATACATAAAAATACAATTTATTTTTTGTGTATTGATCTTGAATTCTGAAACCTTGCAAAACTCACTTATTACTATTTGTTTTTCTATCTCAAACATTGTAGTTATCATCTCTAGGAATTGGATCTGTTTCTTTTTTTTCATGTTTTCCATGTCTCTCCTTAAGTTTTTGAGCTCTTTTTATGTCCTGGTCCCTATTTCTTAAGTCCGTTACTTCTGAGTTAGTTTTAACTGATGAAGTTGAAACTGTTTTTAGTGACAACAGATTTGGAATCTTCATGTTTTCTAGACAAATGGGCTATATTATCGTTATGTCATATCCCTATTTATCTCAAGCCATCTTCTTTGTCTTGAATTCTACTTTAACTGATATTGACAGAGCCATACCATCTTTCTTATGCCCAGTGTTTACAATGTGAAGCTTTTTTGTTTTCTCCTTTTATTTTCAAATATATTACTTCTATTTATTTAAACTGTAGCTCAATTTGACAGTGCATAGTGAGGTTCTGCTTTTTTGTTCTAATGTCTACCTATTAACTGACATGCTCATCTATTTGCATTTGATGTCATTATGATATACTTGGGTTGAATCTACCATTTGTCATTTGTTTCAGGTTTTTTTCTTTTGTTTTTGCTCCTTTGTTTTCTTTTGCCCATTTTTGGATTAATTAAATTCTTTCCTGTAGATCACTAGTCTTTCTTCCTAGGCACCTCTGTGTGGACTCAAACTTCCAACTTCTCAGGTAGCATTAACCATCTGCACTACTATTGCTTGTCTTCCTTAATTGACCTGGATGCTGCTGCATTTGACTGTAGAAGTCATTTCTTTATTTTCAACTTTTTTTTTTTTTTTTATATTTTGGCCTTACCATTAAAATTTACCATTTCTAGTCTCTAACACACAGTCTTCAGTCAAATATTCCTTTGTCATTAAGACCTTGCGGCAATAAGTTTCTATAACGAAATAAATGTCCAGTTTCTACCTCAAGATGAAATGAGGTGGAGGCAAGAAAAGGAATTCTCACATAGTCCAGAACTTACACTTAATGATTTTGTTTAAAATATATTGTTTTAGTTACTCAAATACATTTATTTCGTTCCTTCCTTTATCACTTCTTTACGTGAATTTACATGCTTATAATGCAATTACTGACCATGAGCAGATAAAACACTGATAGTTAAACCTCTGCTAACTGCCATCATTTCAATCTAACAAAATTAACTGGATGTCTATTATATTCCAGACAATATATTGGGCTATAGAGATATAAAGATGAATAATCTTTTTCTAATGAAAAATCAAATGTAGTCAATACTATAGAATTTTAAAAACTACACCTCCAAGCACAATTTTTGATGATTCCAATGTGGTATTTCAGATATTTCAATATCTTGGATTGAGTTTCATAGGTGACTGCTTTTCCTCTTTAAGAATGTATTAAAGATTAGGATTAATTTTGAAAAAAAAAGCAGAGTTGATTTTTTGATGACATAAAAAATATGATATCAGTTATTTAGAATAATTAACATTTCTTCAAATACAGGAGAAAGAACCAAAATTAATATATAGAGTCTGTAACAAAGAAGAAAATAGATTTTAAAAGTTATAGTTTTGAATCATAACACTATTCATTTTGATAGAAATTTTCTCAGTGCCACCATGACATCTTTGTTCCTCAGACAATATATCATGGGGTTAAACATAGGGGTCACAATGGTGTAAAAAAGAGAAAGGAATCTGCCCATTCCTACTGAATGACTGGACTTTGGTCTCATGTATGTAATGATGCCTGATCCAAAGAATAAAGCCACCACCATGAGGTGGGAAGAACATGTGGAGAAGGCCTTGGCTTGCCCTGTGGCTGATGGCAGCTTCAGGATGGTTGAGATTATTTGGGCATAAGACCCAAGTATCAACAGAAAAGGAATAGTGACAACTAGAACAGTAATCACATAAATCAGTAACTCAATAATAAAAGTGTTCCCACAAGCTAGCTTAAGTACTGGAGGTACGTCACAGAAAAAGTGATCCAGCTGGTTAGGTCCACAGAAGGGTAGAGAGAAAATGAGATAGGTGAACCCTATGTTTACTGGCATTCCGCTGATCCAACAGCCAGCTGCCAACTGGATACACAGTCGAGTGTTCATGACGAGAGGGTACATTAATGGGTTACAAATGGCCACATACCTATCGTAAGCCATTGCAGTCAGAATGAAGCACTCAGTAGCCCCCAAGACCAGAAAGAAATACATTTGAGTAGCACAGGCCAATAAGGAAATATTTCTATTCTGCTGGCAAAGGTCCACTAACAATCTGGGGACAGTGACTGACACATAACATATTTCCAAGAAGGAAAAGTTCCCAAGGAAAAAATACATAGGGGTCTGGAGGGAAGGATCCACCTTGGTAATTATGATAATGAGGCTATTTCCAATCAGGATAATCAGATAGATTACCAAAAACACCCCAAAAAGAAATCCCTGGAGGTCAGGAACATCAGCAAAGCCAAGCAGGATGAATTCTACAAAAGTGGTGAGATTCCCCTGCTCTTTTTGTCCTGTGCATTCCATCTGTGAGCAAAATGATTTCAAGGTTTAGAAGTTACTTTAATCCTCTGGACCCAGCTGCAAAATGCACATCTTGAACTGATGATTTCAAGTCCACTGTCATAGGATGGACATCCATTTTTTGTTGGTTGATATGATATGCTGTCTTGGTAATATAGTTCTAATCCTATATCCTAAAATTCCAGATTGTGAAAACATAAAGTTATCTTAAACTCTATTCTTCCTGCGCATAATAAATACCCTGAATCTGTGAGAAACAAATCACAGCTAAATAGACAATAAAAAATATCAAAATACATCAAATTTCCTATACTCTAGATAAGATCTGCTTTAGTGTAGTTTATATTTAGTAAAATAAACGATCACAGTTGTTCCCATATGTATACTGAAAAGAGGTTCTCTACCATCAAGGAAGCATCTTACTTTGCCACTTGTATTTTAACAAGGACTAACATGGAGCTGGGAGTCCCTGAAAGTCACATATGGTTAAGCAGTCAACCATCAGCCAAAAGTTGGTGGTTCAAACCTACCCAAACGCACCTCATAAGACAGGCCTGGGGATCTGCTTCTGAGAGGGCACAGCCTTGAAAACTCTGTGGGGCAGTTCTGCTCTGCTCACGTGGGTTTGCCATCAGTTGGAATCCACTCAATGGCAACAAAAACCAACAACATCATGGAGCTAAGGGGAAGAGAGGAGCAGCCTGATTAGTTGAAACTACTTTTTTCCTGATAGTTTTTGAATATTTATTCTGTGCTAAATACAATATTAATGACTTTATTGTTATTAGCTCACTTAATGCATTCTGAATAAAGTAGGTATTGTTATAATTCACATTTTACATGAGGAGCCAGAGGCATAAAGAGGTAAAACAACATGAGCAAAGTTGAGAAACTAGTAAACTACCTAGCTGACTTCAACTCAGCAATGTAATATCAGTCATATTCTTAACCAAAACTCAGCAGATGTTACAGTATAGCAAATTAAATAGGAAATATTATTGTGAATTAATACTCTAATACCAATAAAACTTTAAGAAATATAAAACCATAACAATAAGGTGATTGCATGTCCATTTTGTATATAATTTACTAATATAAAAATTAAAGACATTAGTTACTGCTTGTATATTTCAAGTTTAGAAGAATTATTTCATAAATGAATCTGACTGGAGGAAATTATTTTCCTTGAAGTCTTTTGATTCTTGAGATTAAAAAGCAAAACACTACAATATAAACAGCAGGATAAAAAAAGTACTGCTCACCTTTTTATATTAGGAAAAAATCACCTTATATTGCTTTTTCTCTAAAGAAAAGAGTCTTAGGTAAATAACTCTATGTTTAGATTATTCAAGTAACAAATTGAGTCATTCTCATTTTCCCCTGAAGCACAATCTTCACTTTTAAATCAATCGGTGCCCTTTATGTAGGAAATAGTCCCTTATTCATTGTGAGGCAGATTTTTCCCAATGCTATGTTGCACTTTTAAACTCAATGATCTGTTTTTCAGGTTGTTATTTGGAAAATAACCCAGCCTGTCTCTGACTGAATTAGTGCAATGAAATTTCTCTATGGAATACGGTCTGAGGAGTACTAACCTCCAGGCTCTCCGCTATTCTTTTCACATCTGCTCCGTCTTTGGAGAATAAAACAATTAATGGGAAAAGCTACATAAGACATTCAAAATCTTAGAGTTAATTTGTGAAATAGAGGTAAGCAGTATCTATGTGAATACTGAATCTGAGGATGCTAAATTTGAAATAATCAAAAGGCCACTTCTTAACCTTAAATAATGTAACTTGGAAACTATTTAAAGTTTATTCATCACCTAGACTGTTTATGTGATTAGGACTTCTAGTCACACCATCAAGAGAATTGATCTTAAGTTAACTTATATAAGAAGAGGATATTGTACTCTGAGTCTCAGAGTTTTCCATAAGGAAGTGTGGTCGTTGTGAGGCAATAAGATATTATGAGGGATTTAGGACTAAATTGAGTGAATTCCTGCTGTTATGAAACTTTGGTGAGTTTATGTAAAGTGATTAATTCATGAATTCATCTTCTCTTCATCTATTTTTGGAATCATTTAATAGACATATAACTCTTTAAGGTGCTGTGCTGAACTCTTCAAGAGGTATAGAACAGTTTGTACCCTGCAGTTTAGTCACAATGTCTGCCAGGCAAGCTCTTATTCATCTTTGAGAATTAGCTGGAATGTCACCTCCTATGAAAAGTAACCCTTTGTTCCCCTAAAACCAAAAGCCAAAACCATTGCCAGAGAGTAGATTCAGACTCATAGCTACCATATAGGACAGAGTAGAGCTGCCCCATTGGGTTTCCAAGGCTGTAATCTTTACGAAACCAGACTGCCACATCTTTCTCCTGCTTTATTTCCCTAGGCAGACATAAATATTTCTAATGCAACGGTCTTATAGCCCTCCAATCTAGCTTCTGCTTCGACCCTTAATTCTATTAGAATTGTAGGCAGTCATTAAGATACTGGAGCCCTGGTGGCACAGTGGTTAAGAACCTGAGTTTAAATCCATCAGTGGCTCCTTGGAAACCCTATGGGGCAGCTCTACTCTGTCCTATAGTGTCACTGTGAATCGGAAACAACTAGTTGGTAACTTTTTTTTTTAATTAAGAGACTAAATTCTTTAGTCCAGTTGTAGCTTTAATGGCAGTATGACTTATATCTTAACAATGAGATTGGAGAGAAAGTGATGTGTGAAGGTTTTACCTCACTTGCTTAAAAGGACATCTTCTCCTGGACTGCCTCCTCTTCCCAGCTGGGTTGGCTGACCCAGCAATGACCAACCATCATGGAAATCACCAATGGAAAATGGCAAATGCCACCTCTCCCTGAGTAATTGCTTAGAGTAAAGGCTCACACAAAACCTGGAATCCCTGTCCAAGATTACTTGCCTTTAAAGCTCCCAAACTTTGGAATCTTAGGAGTTTCCTGTTCCTCAGTATACATGAATTGCTTTTTTCTACTCAACCACTGCATACATGATCTAAGAACTTTTCTTCACTCACATCTCCTACTTTGCATATAGAACCAAAAACCCAAACCCATTGCCCATGAGTCTAAGGACTAAGATTGTGGCTATAATTTTTTAAGCTTGGGAATTGTTGGCCATGTCTCTTCCCATATTAACTATGGTAGAACTTCAAGGACATAGAGGAGAATTAAACAGATACACAATAAATAGCAGAGATGAGACAAGCAGATAGAGTCCTATGTTTTTTATGAGTCCTTGCTTTAAGTCGTTCTGTGAATCCACCTACTGGGTTAAACTCTGTTATTCATGTAATATATCCCACTATCTTGATTAGGTGGGTTTGATTAAGTATTCTGAGGTTGCAATGAGAAATCTAGCTCTTGTAATATCTCTCCCATGCCTACCCTCACTGAACACAGACAAAAAACTAGATGCTAATGTTCACTTTATATATGAAATGATTTGTCTCTGAAGTGCAGCAGAGATTTAAGGATACAGCCATTCTCCTGCACAGAGAGGCAATACCTTTGACAATGACATTGGCATTTTTATTCAGAGAAGATATCACACAATACCAACCTGTTATAGTCAAGTTAATTCCAACTCATAGCAACCCTACAGGACATAGTAGAACTATCCCGTAGGGTTTCCAAGGAGCAGCTTGTGGTTTCAAACTGCTGAACTTTTGGTTAGCAGTCAAGCTCTTAACCATTGTGCCACCAGGGCTCCATTGCACAACAGTAGCAGAGTAATGGTATGAGGAGGTTGGAGCAGAAAGAATGTATGTGAGATAGTTCATGAATCTTACACATCACATCCTTTTAGAATGTTTGAAAGCCTGCTTAGGTGCCCTTTCTAATCCTCAATTGAATCAAGTACCACCACAGTATTGTAGCTGCGTAGAATAAAATAAAATACATAATTTGATAGACTCCATCCATTTCGCTGATCTTCTTTTTTTTGCTGCTTTTCATATAGTTTCTTGTTCCTACCTTAATTATTTAAAGCAAATGTTTATGCCATTTATTCTAACATCTATTAATATTAAAATATTGACATCTCTTTTAAGGCTTAATAATAGACTGGGGTAGAAGATGGTATATCTTAGGAGAAATCTCAACTCATTCCAGAAATAAATTTTAGGAGAGTGCTGTCAATTCCACACAGTTGTGAATTTGGGATTAATAATCTGTCCTCAAAACTGTTGCTTCACAGATTCATGCTAATTTTCCTCAAGAACCGTCTCTATCAACCTACTTGATCCATAATGTGAGTTGATCAACAACTTTGCTCAGATCTCCACAGTACAAATCAGGTCTCCAAGTACAACCCTTAGTCTGACAAGGAGATAGTCTACCCGAGAAAAACTGCAGGAGTCTGTTAAGTTGTATGGGAATTCTAGTTTGTTAGGAAAAAAAAGACCCTTCTGAATAGGGTCATGCATGGTAGAGATCTTTACCTTGTTCCTGATCTTAGTAGATGTGCCTCTAGCTTTCTAGCTATTCAGCAAGATACTGGCTTTAAATCTAAAAGAAATACTTGAAGATGATGATAGATGATAGACAGACAGGCAGACAGGTAGACAGACAGATGATAGATAGATAGGGATGTTAAGAAAATATCCATAGGATCCTATTTTCAGGTAAACTTCTATTGTGAGGTAAACTTGTTAAATTATGTAAAAAGTTTGTTCAGCAAACTGTGCATTGCATCATTGCTGCAATGAGTCCAATTCAAATGGAAAAGGATAATTACTATGTGCATTTACTTGCAAATCAAAATTTAAGTTTAATTAGCTTGAATTTCTAACTCCATAACTGGATTACATATCTAGTTTTTTTTCTTTTGTTTTACAATGTTTTGAGATAGAAATTACATAGCATAAATTGTACCCATTAAAATGGTGTTATGAAGCCATCACTAGGATCTAATTGTAAAACATTTCATCAATCCAAAAAGGAACCTCATACCCATTTGTAGTCACATCCCATCCTTTCTATCTACCTCCCCTCCTCAGCCCTTGGTAATCTATTTTCTGTCTCTTTAGATTAGCCTATTCTGGACATTTCATATAAATTGAATCACAAATTTTTTGTTGTGTGTGTGTGTGTATGTGTGTGTGTATGTGTGCCTGTGTGTTTGCGACTGTCTTCCTTCACTTAGTGTGTTTTTTTTTAATTTATCCATTTTACAGCATTTATCATTACTTCATTCCTTTTTATTATTGAATAATATTCCATTATGTAGATAAACCATATCTTGTTGATGTACATAATTGATGAACATCTGAATTGTTTTCCTTCTTGATTATTATGAAAAATACTGCTATGATACCTGCAGTAATAGAGTTAGAGACATCAGTACGAACTGTTTAGCTTAATATAGATACTAATGTTAACAAATGGAAATAATACACACACAAGTATATGTGTATATATATATGTATATATATACATATATACATACACAAGTTAATATATACACAGATATTTCCTTGCTGTGTCAGCAGAAAGGGCCTAGAAGTAATGATATTCCAGTAGCAATGAGTACAACTAATTCCCAGATCTTCATTTCTAATACCAGCTTTCAGTTTAAGCGAACAAGAGCTCTTTGGATAAATGGCTGACTCTAAGGCTAGAGCAGGAAATATACGAGATGAATCTGGAGCACCTTTTATTGTGAAAAGGAAGAAATGTTAAAAAATTCCAATGAAACAACAAACAAAAAAACAACATACGCTGAGGGGGATATTGCAAAGGGACACAGGAGTCAACTTAAAGAACTCCCAATGGCCAAAGTGGAAACAGAATCTGAGCAACAAAATAACTAAAGTAGCATTAGATTATAAATCAAAGTATAAAATAAATATCAAAGAGTCCACACTTACATAAATAAATTACTGAATTAATAAACAAATTCGGGAAAAGATGTAAATCATTCATGCATAATCATTCCAAATAATTTAGGTAGATATCCTATATGTGGCTATTCAGGTGTATCAACACTATTTGTTGAAAATACAGTTTTCCAGATTGAATTGTCATGACATTGAAAATCAATTGACTACAAATGTCATGGTTTGAATTATGTCTCCCCAAAAACGTGTATATCAGTTTGGCTGGGCCATGATTCCTGGTACTGTGTGATTTCCCTATGTGTTATAAAACCTGCCTCTATGATGTTAATGAGGGAGGATGGGTGGCAGTTGTGTTAGTAAGGCAGGACCTGATCTATAAGACTGGATTGGGTCCTGAGGCAATCTCTTGAGATATAAAAGACAGAAGTGAGCAGTAAGACGGGGGGACCTCATACCATCAATAAAGCAGTGCCGGAAGCAGAGCACGTCCTTTAGACCGGGGTCCCTGAGCAGAGAAGCTCCTAGTCTGGGGGAACTCTGAAGAGAAGAAGGCCGAGAGAGAGAAAGCCTTCCCCTGGAGCTGACACCTTGAACTTGGACTTTTAGCCTACTTTACTGTAAGGAAATAAACTTCTCTTCGTTAAAACCATCCACTTGTGGTATTTCTGTTATGGCAGTACCAGAAGACTAAGACAACAAATATGAGGTTTTATATTTGGACTGTTAATTCTATTCCATTGATCCGTATGTTTGTCCTTATGCCAGCAACACAGTGTCTGAGTTAACATAGTTTTGTAATTAGCTTTTCAAACTGAGAAGTATATGTTCTACAACATTTTTTTTTTTTTTCAAAATTATTTAGGCTATTTTCGGTCCCTTGCATTTCCATATATTTTAGGATCAGCTTGTCAATTTCTATGAAACATAGTCAGCTGAGATTTTGATAAGAATTTTGGTGAAACTGTACATCAATTTGAGGAACATCGCTCTTTTAACAATATTGTCTTCTGGTCCATTAACATGGGGTGTCTTTAACTTTATTTAAATTTTATTTAATTTTGTTCAACAATGTTTTCTACTTCCTTGTACACAGTTCTTGCATGTTCTGTGTTAAGTTTATTCTTAACTGTTTTATTCTTTTTTGATTCTTCATTGCTACCATATAATCTGTTGCCATCAAGTCAATTCCTACTCATAGCAACCATATATGACAGAATAGAACTGCCCCATAGGGTTTCCAAGGAGCGGCTGGTGGATTCTAACTGCTGATCTTTTGGTTAACAGCCAAATTCTTAACTACTGAGCTACCAAATAGAAATACAATTAATCTTTGTATATTTATCATGTGTCCTACAACCTTAACTTCTTGGATGTATAAATTAATGTTTTTCATCAAATTTGGGAAGTGTTTGGTTTATTAATTCTTCAAATATTTTTTCTTTCCATTTTTCTCTCTCATCTTATTATGGAACCCCCATCATGTGTATGTTGGTATGCTTGATGTCCTGTACATATCTGAGGCTCTGTTAATTTTTCTTCATCATTTTTTATCCTGTTCCTCAGACTCATTACTATCAATTGACTTATCCTCATGATTGCTTCTACCAGTTTTAATTTACTGTTGTATTCCTCTAGTAAAATAAAGACTTCAGGTTGCATAACTTGAATAATGTAATCAATGTCACTAGATTGTACATGTAGAAATTATAGAAATTGGTGCATATTTTACTGTGCATATTCTCAAAAACAAAATAAATAAATAAAATTTAGAAAAGTTATCATTTCACTTAATGCATTTTTTAGTTGCAGAATTTCTGTTTCTTTTTAAATATTAATATCTTTTCATTGATTTTCTCCAGTAACAAGACATTTTAATACTTTCCTTTAATTCTTTAGACATAATATTCTTTATTTATTTTAACATATGTATAATCACTAATAAAGTCTTTGTCTCCTAAGTCCAACATCTGGTCCCCCTCAGCAACAGTTTCTCTTAACTCCTCTTTTTCTTACTTATGATGTTCTTTATTTCTTCACATGAACTTGAAATTTTCTTGTTTCTTGGTATGCATTGTAATTTTAGTTTGTTTTTATAAAACTAGAAATTTTAGATAACATAATGTGGCAACACTGGACATCATGTCCTCCCACTCTACTCCCCTCCCCCCACACACATATCTACGTGTTCCTCAGGGTTTTTTCTTGTAACTGACTCGTTATTTGTTTTCATTTTTGACTGATATTTTTACTGTGTTCTGTTTGTTTGCTAATTATTTTTCTCTAGTAATTCTGTAAAATTTGTATTTGCTCTAGTATGAAGTTACTAGAGTTTTCTGCTTAGTTAGCTGAGCATCCAGCTACTGATTATTCAGAGATTTTCTTAAATGTTTGATTCAACAATTCTTCCATCTTTTCCTGAGTAACTCTGTGTGTATGTGTGTGTCTGTTGGGGCATACCTTCAATGCTTAGGCAATATACAACTTAAAATGTTCACTTTCTGATTATACAGAGTCTAAAAATGAACCCAAGTTAAGAGACTGGGACTTTCTCAGTTCTTTCCCATACAAGCGCACAGATCTGCATGAGCATGAGATTCTATAGATCACAAGGAATATCTCAGAACTTTTCAAAACCCCCTATGGACTTCTCATTCACCAGATTTTCTTTTTAAGTTTTTAACTAGTCTTTTGTTTGCCTCAACTTGTATTGCAGATTTAGAGAGCTGCGATGTTAAAAAATTGTTGTTGATAGTTTTTCCAACAAATTCTCTAGGATTATGACCATTTGTCCAGAGTGAGCTCTGAGCCAGGTAAATTAACAGCAACACTTTATGAATGGGAATTTTTTTAGGGAGCTGTGAGATAGATCAAGAAGTGACAATAGTCTGGGGTCAGGTCATCCTTATGAGATGCAAACCCAGTCTGCACACTCAGGTGGCTGCAAATTTCTATTTCTCACATCTATCAGCATTGTTAAGCCGCTGGCTTTCAAGGCCACTGTGTAGCTGCAGAGAATGGCGTGGCATTAGGTTAAGTAACCGTAAATTGAGCTCTTCTTACAAAAGTTTGTAAGTTTTCATTCAGTAAATATTCCTCAGATAGTTTTAAGCCTTTGATTGATTTTCAGAGTTCTGTAAATGTTTATTTGGAAAATTTTTGTCAGTGCTTCCTTGCTTTATTGGAAGGATGAATTCACAGAGATCCTCACTCAAACATTACAGAAATGCTTCACATTTCTATATTTCTTTTTTTTTATTTTTATTTTATTGTACTTCAGGTGAAGGCTTACAGAACAAATAATTTCTCATGAAACAGTAGTACACATGTTGTTTTATGACATTGGTTAACAACTCCACAACATATTAACCCTCTAACTTCTCAACC
>NW_004444172.1:841718-860202 GCF_000243295.1 Trichechus manatus latirostris | reverse complement strand
GCATTGTCTTTATAAGCTGTGTCATGCCAATTGAGCTAGATGTTCCCCGAGACCATGGTCCCCACAGCCCTGCGCCCAGCAATTCAGTCCCTCAGGGAGTTTGGATGTGTCTGTGGGGCTTCCATCACATATCTATATTTCTTGATGAAATAAATAGAATTACCTATTAGAATCTTTAATAATCAAATATATCCATATAATTTGATCCTAGGGGCAGCAAGACAACTGAGTGATTATTAGTGGAAATGTTGTAAAATTTGTCTTATTTGGATATTTGTTTTACTATAAGACAATATGGTGATAAAATTTTTAAAAAGGCATTTTTACCTTTTTCTATACAAAGATGTTAAACTTTTACTCCTGCAGATGAGAAAAAGTATGATATCTAATTCATGGACTGAAGATTATAACTATATCAGTGTTTCAGAATGTTGTCCCTGTAGGTCCAGGTGCAAAAACACCTGTAAGAGTTAAATATGAATTCTCCTGGAGGCCATTCCAAGCAAGCCTGGTGATACAACGGTTAAGTGCTCATCTGCTAACCCAAAGGTTGCTAACCAGAAGGTTGGCTGTTCAAACCCACCCATCTGCTCCTTGGAAAGTCCCGATGATCTGCTTAAGTAAAGGTTATTGCCGTTATTAGGTGCCATCGAGTTGGTTCTGACTCATAGCAACCCTATGCACAATAGAACGAAACAACTGTCCAATCCTGCGCCATCCTCACAATTGGTGCTATGCTTGAGCCCATTGTTGCAGCCACTGTGTCAGTCCATCTCCTTGAGGGTCTTCCTCTTTTTTGCTGACCCTCTACTTTACCAAGCATGATGTCCTTTGCCAGAGATTGATCCCTCCTGATAACATGTCCAAAGTATGTGAGACTATTCTCGCCATTCTTGCTTCTAAGGAGCATTCTGGTTGTACTTCTTCCAAGACAGATTTGTTCGTTCTTTTGGCAATCCATGGTATATTCAATATTCTTCGCCAACATCACAATTCAAAGGCGTCAACTCTTCTTCAGTCTTCCTTATTCATTGTCCAGCCTTCATATGCATATGTGGTTATTGAAAACACCGTGGCTTGGGTCAGGCGCACCTTAGTCCTCAAGGTGACATCAAGGACGTAAAGATTACAGTCTAGAAAATCCTATAGGGTGGTTCTACTCTGTCACGTCAGGTCACTATGAGTCAAAAATCAACTCAACACCATCTAACAACATTAACAGAGGCCTTTCCAGACCTAATTAATCAGACTATGCGGTGTTAATAGCTGAATATTTTCCAATTGAATCTTATATACATTGGACTTCATAACCAGTTTTCTTTACTTACACCCTGTTTCCATACTTACTTTAGTTATCTTTGAGTTTCAGTCATCAGGAATATATGTATGTGATGGAATAAACAGTTTGTTGCCGGTGGAGCATTTAAGGATATAGAGAGTAATAAAAAAGTTTGACCAGTGGTAGAAATAGAAGATGTGAATGTGATTGTAAGTTATATGAACACTTTTAACTGTTACAAAAGCAAGTGTAAAGAAAAGTGATGGCTCTTCTAACTAGTTTTCTCCAAAAGTTTGTACAACAGAAATTAAAATATTAATAATGATATAATTCTAAAATAACCTAACACACATTTACTTTTTGAATTTATTAAGGAAACAAAACACACACACACTCACACAAACATGTTGCTTTTTTTTTTTTTTTCTTTTTGCTCCATTAACCAACTCATATAACTTGATTGTTTTTGGATCCTAGATAATTTGTGGAGTATTATTTATAAGAATGTTGATCTTGCTTAATGCTTAATTAATACAAATGTAATTAGATGTTAATTAATGCAGTTTCTTTAAAATATTGCAGCTCTCGAAATGAAGTAGCAAAGTGTCAAAAAAAAACAGTAAAATAACATTGTCATTAATACTGATATTTCATTCATTACTCCATTCACAAATCGAAGGATGCAACATCAGAAAAAATTTGAATCCAGACCAGGAGTGAGTTCAAATAAATTGTTAAGATCCATGATATCAAAAATGCTGGTACTTACTAAATAGGATAAAAAGAATAGAATTGAGATGGCACCTTTGATAAGAAAAGTAAAATTGGGAAAGATATGGCTCACAGAGCATTTGTGAAATGTGTCCTGGCAACAACCTTTGGAAAGAGTCTGCTCTCAGGGACGTAGGCTTTGGCTGCCAGATGCATGTCAGTGTCTTTAAAATCCCATGAGTTTTTTCAAATCAAATGTATTAGTTAGGTCTAGGAAGATCAATATTAAATAGATCCTTCAGACAAGTATTATATAGAGCTATCAACCTACGCCCAAGGGAAAAAAACAGTAAGTACTATTATTTTAGGAAAAATAAAGATAAAAAAAAAGAAAGAAAATCACTGGCAATGGTCCATTTAAAAATAGAACTTGCTGTTTGATGCTCTTTTTCTGACCTTTGGCGATATAATTTTAAGAGTCCATGGTTAGCTGGAAAACTACTATTGGGCGATAAAGATATGCCATTGCAATCAGCCATAGGTATATCTGTATCAATTGCTCTTTAAATATGTTGTTTGTTCCTTCTGATAATGCTCACCAAATCTAGATCTCAAAAGATTCGGATACACGGTCATCTTCTGTAATACATGATTTGGGCATAATAATTTTATGATTTCTGAAACGAAACTTGAAATTTTCTTTTACGTTTTTCATCCCACTTACGTCAGCATTCTGTTTCCCAGAAAAATAAAACTTTTATTCCAATACTACCTGCTTCACTTATAAGTACATTAATAAATTCTGACATTCCTCAATACAAACTCAGTTAATCAATTGCATTTTATTTATTTTCCTTCATTTATTTATTTGTTCGTTTGTTTAACAACACACGCAGTTAAAATGTTCATACAAATTCTGAGGTCGAGGGCTTGTAGCCTGATTCAGAAACTCAGAGTTTTTGACATAAATCTTAACCATGTTTATCATTGTCTTCAAAGATCTTCAATTCTGTGGTCATTATTCATCATTTTATTCTTTAGTAACAAAACTGGGCGGTAATAATTCTTGCCAACATGCCCAACTCTTCTAATGTGATAAATATATGTATTGTTTTCACAAAAGCATTAAAATATCATCATTTAAAGATAATCTTAAAGATAATATGTACAAACTTCCCAGCCACAGCAGTAAATTACATCTAAATTTAGCAATGAGTGACTATATTTCTGCTTCTAGATGCCAAACATTCCATTTGATATGAATTCTATGTTTACAATACAGCTATTAAATCCTTTGTTTATTCCTATTTTACAGATTATGTATTCTCACAACAACTCAACTACAATACATTTGATTTATTCTCCAGACACCTAACCATTTTTGGTACTACCTCTTTGACATAATAGCATGTACTTCTGTCCCCTAAATATGATGACAATAAATGAATGTGTTATCTTTGGTTTTATTTGAGCAGTGTGAATTTAAGTGGGATTATTATTTCACTTAACTAGGACACTAGCCTTATTTTACAACTGTTTATGGAAAAATGGCTTCCCATATTTAATAGAGTCACATAACGTATGTTGTGTGTGTTAGTTGACATCTAATAAACGGAATCCAAAATTATTTTTATACACTAATATGCATATTTGCTTTCTGCATAAATATGTGAATCTATCTCTTAATATCATTGTTTGTGGTTTTTATTTGGGTCTGTGTGATTCTTGCATCTTGATTCTTTTATTCCTTCAACTTTTTTGCTTCTTTTCCCAGATTTGTGATGTTCACATGTTTTGTAAATGTGTGTATTTGGCCTCATCTAATCACCAGTGAATATATTGACCAGAACAAAAACTATTGGCAATTATTTCAAACTTCTTTTGTTAATTTTAACATATAAATTACTCAGAAAGCATTGAGAAATGGCAACATTAATTAACAACTGTACATATTTTAGGAATAGGGTAATATCAAATATCCAAATGGAAAGAGAGTCTGGGAAAATTAGAAAAAGAATACTATAGAGATATTATAGCAAAGAGACAAAAGGGTATTACGTATCATAAAGGAGGATTTAACAAATATTGTCAAATACTAAGGAAAGAAAGGCATAAGAAAATCACATCTGATATAATAATTAGCAGTTTCTTATCACTTTTAAGGACTAAATTTCTTTGGAGTGAGAATAAATTAAAAAAGGTGCAACATTTGGAACATTTTTTCACATAAATGCATTAAACAACAAGCCATAAAATGGGGGAATAAAAAGTATTTTACTACTAGTAATTATGAGCCCTTGTGGCACAACAGGTAAGCACCTGGCTGCAAACTGAAAAGTTGGTGGTTAGAACTGACCCAGCAGCACTGGGAGAGGAAGATCTGGCTATCTGCTCCTGTAAAGATTACAGCCTAGAAAACCCTATGAGACAGTTTTACTTTGTCAAATGTAGTTATTATAAGTCAAAAATCAACTTGATGTCACCTAGCAGCAACAATAATGTTGAATAGTTACAGAAAGAATCCAAACTTACATAAAAGGCATAATATCAATGAATTAAAGATGAAAAAACATCATTAAGTGGAAATAGCTGCTAACGTTGGCAGTGTTTGTAGACCTTGTAAATGAGATAAATTAGATTAAGGTGAGCTGAATTAGCAAGCAGATGACATAGATCAAAATAAGACATATCTAAAACTCCAAATATCAGAATAACTACATATCATCTCCAAATTGTTTCTATTCCTAAATTTTACATCAGAAGGAACATAATGTTAGCATTTGATTGTGCAATATTTTGATCACATATTTGATTCCCTTAAAACATGTCTATCTCCATACTAATAATGCTTAGCATTAATATTGAGATTAATTTCAAGCTTATTGACAATTGAGGGAAGAATTCTATGAAAAGAAAAATCATGAGCCAATTCTAAAGAATACAGGTCCTAGTCATCCATTGACTATTTATTTACCTCCTTTAGAACTATGCCCCATTGTACTCTTTGTAGTAACTGGGTGTTTTCACATGTGATTTTGTGTGTATGTTTGAATACAGGAGAAAGAAAGGGAGAAAAGTGCTCAGAAAGTTTTCAGGAGAAGGGTAAGAAATGGAAAGAGTACAATAATTGGTGAATCCTAATCACTCAGTAGTTATCTTAATGGCATATTTTTGTACAAACTCATATTTATTCTTTAATTAATACATATGTAAACATGGATGGAAAAAGAGAAATAAAAGCTTGGGAGTTTAGAGTTTTAATAAAACTATACCCCTGAAGTTTGATTTAAGCAACACCTTTCATGCGGTATATGAACAAATTAAAAAGGAAAATCCATTATAACATAAAAGCATTTTTAAAATATGTGATATATGGAAAACAATTATTTTAAAAGTAGTGAAAATAAATACATAAGGGAAACAATGAATGGATAGTCCAAAATATTCTACATGGTAGGTCATGTAACACTGTGACTTTTATCTCTAAGCACTTAATCCCCTAATTTTCCTGGCCAAGATTTCATTATAAATAAGCTCTGTTGGCAAAGACCTAATGAAGTTACACAATGATTATAAGATGAACATCCTATGGTCCTGTGTTAGTATTTGAATCTATCTTATCCATAATTTGATATAGATACTTGAGTAATTTACAGAATGTGCTTACTTTGAAAATACTCTAATGAACACTAGTATGCTTGAACTAGGTTTTGAAAGTTAATTCACTACTTATTTCAGAAAATCAGCCAGACAATCACAGAAATGAAAGGATTCTTTTCCTGGTAATCACATTCCATAAAGCCTTCTTTACTTCCTTATTCTTGAGGCTGTAGATCAGAGGATTCAGCATGGGGATCACCACTGTGTAGAACACGGAAACCACTTCATCTTGATTCAGGGAGTAGCTAGAACTTGGTCTCAGATAAGTATAGATGGCGGTTGCATAGAACAGAATTATAGCAGTCAAGTGGGAGGCACAAGTTGAGAATGCTTTGCGCCTCCCCTCCCCTGAATGCACACGAAAGATGGAGAAGAGAATGTAGGAGTAGGAAGTGAGGATGACCAGCAGAGTTCCAGCCATATTCACACCAGCAAAAGTGGAAAAGATGCTTTCATTCAGGAGTGTGTCAGAACAAGAGAGCTTAAAAAGAGGAGGGCTGTCACAGAAGAAGTGATGGATGATATTGGAAGCACAGAACGGTAAGCTGCTTACATAACTTGTGTTAACCATGGAGTTCAGCAATCCTGCTGTAAAGGCCCCAGCTGCCATTTTAAGGCAGACTGTCCTGGACATGATTAAGGAGTAAAGGAGTGGGTTACATATGGCCACATAGCGGTCATAGGCCATTAACCCAAAGAGGATGCATTCAGTTGTTGCCAGGGCAATAAAGAAATACATCTGCAAGAAGCAGCCAGCAAAGGAGATGGTTTTCTTCTCAGACATTAAATCTACCAGCATCTTTGGGGTGATGGTGGATGAGTAGCAAACATCCACAAATGACAAGTTAGTCAGGAAGAAGTACATGGGTGTGTGAAGTTGAGAATCTGTCCTGATTAGCAGGATCATCCCCACATTCCCCAGAACTGTGAGTATGTAAATCACAAAAAATAGTAAAAAGAGGATGATCTGTAGCTCCTGGGTGTCTACTAATCCCAACAGGATGAACTCAGTCCGTGAGGTATAGTTTTTTCTGGTCATTTGTTACAAATATGATTTGTTTAAACTTTGACTCATCAAGTGTAAATATTTCTCTCTCCAAAAATTTACCAGAAAAAGTTGAAATGTCAATGAGGATCTTTACACATGGAAAAATAAAAAAATAAAAACCTAGGATAACATAGAATATTAAACGGAATGACTGAAGGGAGAGGAAAAACAGAGTACTACTGGAAAGTTCATATTGTTGTAATAAGCAATTGTCTGTCTTGAAGCTGGGTTATAGCCATTTTAAATCACTTACCTAATTCCACAGACTCCACTTCAGCTTCTGCAAATGTAACATTGGTTGTTCTCTTCTTTGTACACCAGCCCGCAATCAAATGTAAAGGATAGAAATTATCCTGCTGAAGTCTCTTTGATTTTCTGTATAATTATGTGGTTTTAACTCAAGGATAATATTTTCTCTCCCTTGAAACCACTCTGCACAATCATCTCTCCAAAATTCATACATTTCCCCCTGAGATAGCTTTTGTATAGCCATAAGTAGGAAAAATTGTGACAATTACAGCTAAGCAATACTTCTATATCCGTTATACATTTAAGAATAATTTTGTAATTTTGTATAGTGAACCAAATTGTTGTTCCTGTGAAAAGAATGGTGCACATATCAAATTAATGCCATTTAATAGCAGATGTGGTATTTCTCCACCCCAGTAAATAACGGTACCAAATCCTTAGAACTTCCTTCGCAGAGAATATCTTACCTGTGCAGTCTATCATTTTCTTTAATATTAGGGGTTCTTATTTGGGGGTGCTATGAGTTGGAGTTGACTCGATGGCAATGAGCTCATTTGGGGGTTAAAAAATAAAAGAAAAACTCTATTTTTTAAAAATGCAGTGTAAAATTGAATGACCTCTTTGTAAAATTTGAGATAGCTTCTGAGCAAAGACATGTTGAGGTACTTTTATTTTGTTTTCCTTCAAGAGAATTGGGAAACTATGGGGATTAAATATAGGTATTAACTGTGTAGTCAATTCTCTAAAGACAAAAAGTTCAGTCTCAAAAGAAAATAAAATTTGACACTAAAGGCATGTACATATATTTCAAAGCTGATGGAATCAGACACGTGGAGCTTGCATCATGATGTGATTTCTGATCTCTGTGTTATTTTAAAGTCCTTCACCAAAGTCAGATTAAATAATTTTAATTGACTGTTTACATTGCTTCTCTCTTGGTATTTTTAGCTTATTCCAAAGGAATACATAGAACACTACCAAATTTATACTTTTCCTTAGTCTATGTGTGTGTATCTGGGTAAATTCAACCTACAGTTCAGCTCTGTTTCCGAGTGAAGTTAACGAGAATGGGAAACAACTTAGTATTCTTTGTGACAATTTTCAAAGAAATAGTCTTGCCAGAGCAAATAAGAAAATATATAACCAAAACATATTTCCTTTTATGATATTAACTTTTTTTTTTCTTGGTTGTTTGCAGTTACTGTTTATGGCTGTCATTCTGTAAGGAGTAAAACTATAGCATTTCTAGACTAAATTCACAGATGAAAAAAGATGAACTAAATTTCATTGGGTGTCCATAGGCAAGGAGAATCTATTTTCATAAAGAACTCAAAATGCATCAAATATTATATTAACCTTCTTCAGATTAAATTCCCAATTAATCCTCTACACTAGTACTTGAGGTTAACATTATTATTATTTCTATTTTTCAGTTGAGGAAAGCATGGATTTTAGCTGTTAAATGACTTCACAATAGACACACTGTTAAGAAGTAGAGGAATTGACTTGAATACCATCATTAATATATAGAACTAATACTTAAGTCTTATTCAGTTCCATTTTAACTTAGCCTTAGTGACTTAGTCATTTTAGTCACAGGAAATTTTTGGTAATATTCCATTTTGTTCTTTTAATATCAAATAATGTCCCCTTTTTCATTCTTGATAAATTGTTACTCTCTCTTTTTTTTTTTTTTCTTGAATGGTATGCCGAGTAGTTTAACAATTTAATTGACATTTTCAAAGGAACTGCTGTTGGTTTGATTGTTTTGCTCTATTGTACTCTGTTATCGATTTCATTGATTTCTGCTCTTGTTGTTTTTTATTTTCCTCTGCTTGCTTTGGGGAGCTTATATTATTGATTAAAATTTCTTTTTGACTTATAAACATTTAAGTGTTTATTTTTTTCTAAATATAGCTTTAACTATGTGTCCACAGGTCAGACGTGTTGTTTAAATATGTATTTCATCTAACAAATGAGAAAACTCCTAATATCTAGTTCTTTAAAGTTATACTATACATTTTTTTAATGAAATTATCTTAAGAAAATTTTAGTAACTTGTTTTTTCCCTAAGGATATCATAAGGTCCATCTTAACTGATGTTAAATATTGTTCCTTTTTTGTTTTTTTAACCTATGTTTCTACAATTATTGCTTTAAATATAAGGACCCATCTTACAGTATGCAAGATAAGGTAGTTGTGGGGATTCATTCTCATACACCAAGTAGGAGGCGAGTTCCACTCCCATTATCATAAAGTTAGATTCTTCTAGTTAACAGTAGACTCAAGCTTTTCCTTGAGGAGAAAGGGTGGTTAATATTTGGGACATGTTCGGAAGTAGATATATCCAATGTTAAATTTCACTACCCTGCAAATTTGACACATTGTGCTTTTGCCGGCACGAGAATGCTCATGAAATGCTCCTTAATTCTCCTGTAATGTTCCTTTCTCTCTGCATCTCCCAGCTTTTCTGATCAACATTGGGTGGGAAAGTCAGATCAAGCCAGTTCCAGAAACCTAGCTCTAATACCTATAAGTAAGTATGCCTTGGGTTCTTGTGAGAAAATATTTCAGCCTTGGAATGAACCATTCGGTCAGGCTTCCCTTCATTATACATTTTCCAACATTATTTTCCTGAAACACTTACTCAGGAATTATTAAACTTTCTAAAGTGAATTTCTATTGACTAATACTTTTTGTTGCTATGAGTTGGAAAGTTTTTTTAAAATATGTTTTGTGTCTATTTCTTCTATTACTTAGAATCTATGAAAAGGATGTGTTGGTACAAAGTTACCCTATTAAATGTATTTTTGAATGGTTGAAGACTTTATTTAATAAAGTAAATTAAAAGTACTTTAAAAAGTAATCATATTATGTTTGGTATACTCACATACTGAATTCCCAAGATTTTATATATGGCATTTCATATGATAATCTTAATTCCAAATGCTACCCTTCATGGCAGAAATACTCAAAGGATACATAAGATGGGAAGATTTGCATTACTTTCTCCCTGATTTATGAAAAGAGTCAAGAAAATTAAGATTCATAATTATCTTTATAGTGAAATGATAATTGTTTTTCTTCATTTTTTCCTGCATGTTTTCCTTAAAAGTCACTCTATTGCTTCAACTGCTGGTTAAGAAGACCTCCTATTTTTCGGAAAAACAGGAGTCAGTTTACAGTATATAAGAAACCTATCATTTGTTGAAGTAAGACTGATATCTTCTCTTTATACACGTATGTTCTAGTCTGACCATCTAATACGTAGCCTTGCATATTTATCTTGTTCATGTCTGTCATGTAGTCCATAAATAGAGGATCTCAACTGCTATTCAAAATTATTCAATTATTAAGGCTACTATTTTTAAACCATAAAACTGCTAAGTTAATAAAGATTTTGTTTGTTGTTGTTAGGTGCCTTTAAGTAGAGATCCAGTGTACAACAGAACGAAGCATGGTCTGGTCCTTCACCATCTGCACAATGGTTGCTATGTTTGAGCCCATTGTTTCAGTCACTGTGTCAATCCATCTGTCTTTGGCTGTGTTCTCTAGAGAAGCAAAACCAGTAAAGCATGTAAATATATAGAGAGATTTCTACCAGGGAAATGGCTTACTTGGTTGTAAAGGCTGGAACGTCCAAAGTCTGTGGGACAAGATAGAGGCTTCTCCTGATTCATTTAGCTGCAGAGGCTAGTGAACCCAAAATTAACAGGTCAGAGAGCAGGGTTCTTGCTCACAGGTTGCAAAGATCGACAAATCCCAAGATCGGCAGGCAAGAGCGCAAGTAAGCTGCTAGCTCAAGTTCCAAGAACCAGAGATCAGATGAACAGGAGCCAGCTGCAGTATCTAGAGAGAGTAAAAGCCACGAGCCTTGCCAGAATGTCCATTTATATTCAATATATAGGCCACACGTCCAAGGAAACTCCCTTTCAATTGATTGGCTACTCATAGAAGATCCCGTCATGGAGGTGATCACATCATATGAAATCTCATCATGGAAGTGATCACAACATCATACGACTACCAAACTACATCATAACTGCCAAACCGCTGAGAATCATGGCCCAGTCAAGTTGACACACAACCTTAACCATCACATCATGTCATTAAGGGTCTTCCTCTTGTTCGATGACCCTCTACTTTACCAAGCATGATATCCTTCTCCAGGGACGGGTCCCTCCTGATAACATGGCCAAAATATGAGAGATGAAGTCTCACTATCCTTATTTCCAAGGAGCACTCTGGTTGTACTTATTCCAAGACATAAGTTAGTAATACAAAGTTTATTTTCTTTATGTGTATCTAAATAGATTTTAGCATTCACTTCTCAGGGGTCTTTGCGTAAAGATTGGTCTCATTTACCAAGTTAGTTCATTAAAAGCCTTCAAATATTTAAAATGAAGTGAAGCATTTTATTTCACTTTGTCATCAACTCACTGAATTAACAAATAATTACAAACAAATAATTCATATAAATTTAATAAGTTAAACTTTTAAGTAGAGTTAAGATCTCTTAAATGCTACAATACTAATAACTTAGACTTCAAATTAAACTTGTAGTTCTAAATTAATCTGTCACCCATACAAGGAGGAATAGTAAGGCAACTTCTATAATACAATAATTTATATTAAATTCTATAAGTACAAATATACTAAATATGCACAGATTCTTTATTAACACAGGCCTTACATTAGTAGTATGGTCATGGTTTTTTCTGATACATTTTGACACATAAATTTACATCTTGTTATTGTTGTTTTGTGTTGAGTTGATTCTGACACATTGAGACCCTATATGGCACACTAGAACTACCACATAGGGTTTAGTAGGCTGTAATCTTTATGGGAGCATATTAGCAGGTCTTTTCTCCTGTGGAGTAGCTGGTGGGTTCACACGGCCTACCTTTAGGTTAGCAGGCGAGTGCTTAACCATTGCACCACTAGGGCTCCTTAAATTTACATCTTACAAAGGTTAAACTCTATGTAGTCATAAATAACAAAATTGCAATACCAGTCAGATAAAGCTAATTTCATCCAGAAAACTTAAAAGTGGCTTTATCTCATTTTTTCTTGACTCAAGTCTGCATTATAGTTATATAAATTAATTAACCTTCTTCCATTTTCTAAGGAACTTTTTGAAGAGTTGTGCATTGAATTTATTTTTAAAATATGTAAGTGTATATAATCTTTGAATCTGATGGAATACTAAAAGCTGTAACTTTATCTTCTAACAAATGATAAAGGCTGTGAAAGAGGTGGGGACTTTAAACACATAAATGAATTTTACATTTATCTTTAATGGTTTTGGACTTAACAGAAATCTATATTATTTTATATTTTCAGAATCAGTCTTAGTTATCTAGTGCTGCTATAATGAAAATACCACAAGTGCATGGCTTTAACAAACAAGAACTTATTCTCCCAAAGTTTAGGAGGCCAGAAGTCCAAATTCAGGACACCAGCTCCAAGGGAAGTCTTTCTTTCTCTGTCACCTCTAGCGGAAAGTCCTTGTCATCAATCTTCCCCTGGTTTAATAGCTTCTCAGTGCAGGACCCCAGGTCCAAAGGACATTCTTCTCTCCTGATTCTTCATTCTTGGTGGTAGGAGGTCCCTCTGTCTCTCTGCTTGCTTCTCTCTTTTATATCTCAAAAGAAATTGACTCAAGATAAAGCCTAACCTTGTAGATTGATTCCTGCCCCATTAACATAGCTGCCTCTAATACTGCCTTATTAACTTCATAGAGGAAGGATTTACAACACATAGGAAAACCATATCATATTACAAAATGGTGGACAATCACATAATACTGAGAATCATGGCCTAGCCAAGTTGACACACATTTTTGGGGAACACAATTCAATCTGTAACATTCCACACTTTGGCCCTCAAAAATTCAAGTCCTTGCCAGATACAAAGCACATTCACCCCATCATATCATAGCGAAAGTCTTAAATCAACTCCAAGTCCAAAATTCAAAAATTCCTCTTCATCTGTGAAATCTAGAATATAATCTGCTTCCAAGTACAATGGTGGAACAGGCACAAGCTAGACATTTCCATTACAAATGGGAGAAATTGGAGGGAAAGAAGGGATAACAAGCACCAAGCAAGTCAGCAGAAAACATTTACATCAGCTCTCAAGGCTGGAAAATAATCCTCTGTTCTCAGACAATTTAGGCAATGGCCCTACCCTCCAGACTCTAGGTATTGGCCACACTCTCTGGGTTCTGGGTGGAGGTCCCTGGGCCTTGGTTTCAGCTCCACCTTCTAGGCTGACTGGACTGGGAACTCTGCTCCCTCAGATTTGGGCGGCCCCATTCTCCTAGTCCATCTGAGAGGCAAATCCACCCCCTCAACCTCAGCAGGCCCTGTTCTTCTGCCCCTTGGGCATGGCAGCCTTGTCCCCTCAGCTTTGTGCAGCAGATATGGTCCAATTTCCCTGGTGCTCTTGAAAGGCAGCACCACACTCAGCAACAGAGTTGACGAAGATCTGACTCTTTGAAATCTTGGAGGCTGTGGCCCTACCCATTGAAACCCTAGAGGCCATGGCTCCACTCTTTGAGACTTCAGAGGTCATTGCCCTACCCTTTGAGACTGAGGCAACTCTGCTTCCTGTGTTCCTTGTCTCTTCAGCTTCTACTTCCTGGTTCCTTGTCCTCTTGGCCCCTTGGGCCGGCAGCCAGTCTCTGTCCTGCTGGGGCAAGTGTTCCAAAGCTCTTTAACTCCACCAGTAAGTGCCCTGAGGCACCCCACTCCACCAGGAAGCCTTCTGCATGAAGGCACTCAGCTCTTTTGATCTATAGTTCAGCTTCAGCTCTGACTCTTGTGGATCTCCTGGTTCTGCTGCTGCTGTTTCCCTGCTGCTGCGTCTTGCCATCTTTATAGTCTCTGATGTTACAGCTCTCCTCACTTCCTTCTGAGCCCTCATCAGAATTGCCTTTGATGTCCATAATTTCACCAAAAGTCTCTTCTAGGCTTTTACTATTAGTCACTTTAAAACTCTTCCAACCTCTACCCATTTACAGTTTCAAAACCACTTCTACATTTTATGTATCTGTTAGATCCGCACACCACTCTTCCGGTACCAAATTCTGTCTGAGTTATTTAGTGCTGTTGTAACAGAAATGCCATAAGTGAATGACTTTAACAAACAGGAATTTATTCTCTCACAGTTTATGAGGGCAGAAGTCCAAATTCAGGACACCAGCTCCAAGGGAAGGCTTTCTCACTTTGTCAGCTCTGGGGGAAGGTCATTGTGATCAATCTTCCCCTGGTCTAATAGCTTCTCAGTACAGAGATCCTGGGTCCAAAGGACATGCTCCCCTCCTGGCTCTTCATTTATGGTGGCAGGAGGTCCCTCTGTCTCTCTGCTTACTTCTTGCTCTTGTATCTCAAAAGAGATTGACTCAAGACACAACATAGTCTTATAGATTGAATCCTGCTCATTAACATAGCTGTCTCTAACCCTGCCTCATTAACATCATAGAGGAAATATGTACAATAAATAGGAAAATCACATCATATGACAGAGTGGTGGACAACCACAAAATACTGAGAATCATGGCCTAGCCAATTTGACACACATTTTTGGGTGACACAATTCGGTCCACAACAATATCGTTCAACTCTTATAAATATTCACAACAACTAAAAGCGGGCACTATTTTCTAGTAGCCCAGGAGTTCTTTCAAGTTTGCCTAGGAAATCACTGGCTTGATACTCCATCCCACCTTTCTCGACCACAGGGCTTGAACCTCCCCCTGGTATCTAAGGTCTTCAGATAATGAGCAACTGGCATTTCTTAGCACCCCCATATACAGCTGATACCTAAATCCATACTTTGGCATCCATATTCATAATATTTGTCATTCACTCATAAGGCCACCCACACACTGAACCCATTAATTGGGAAAACAATGAGGGAAGGGTCCTTTTCTGGAATACACACCCACTATATGTGTAGAAGCCCTTGTGGCACAGTGGTTAAAGTGCTTGGCTGTTAACCAAAAGGTCAGAGATTTGAACCCACCAGCCACTCCAAGGGAGAAAGATGTGGCAGTCTGCTTCCGTAAAGATTTTCAGCCTTGGAAACCATATGGGGCAGCTCTACTCTCTCCTGTAGTGTCGTTATGAGTCAGAATTGAATCAATAGTAGTGAGTTTGGTTTTGGTTTATATGTCTAGTAGTTTTCCCATGTCTCTATGGAACAATGAGGAGGTCAGGGATAGAAGAGTGTCTTCTCTTGACCTTTAGCTTATAAGTTTTCCCCAAATCCTGACCCTTAACCCTAAATATGTGATGTGATGTTTACCTTCTCCACAATAACTAATTGAAGCTGCAGAATGTATAAGACTTTTTGAGATTTGGAGGGACATCTTTTTGTATCATTTTACTAACAAGGGTATAATGTTCAAAGGTACAAATGACAGTGTTCTGCCATCTATTTCTCCTCTGGTAAGAATATGGTAAACATAAACAAACAACATAGACTTTTAAAGTAGTAGCAAACTTTTTTTTTTTTTAAATGGACCAGGGAGGAATAGAAAGCTAGCTGGCAAAATTAGCTTGAGGATAACAGTAGTTCTTGGTGTTTCTTGTAATAATATATGCATTTGTGTTATGTAAAAATAAATATTTTAAGAGCTAAAATCCTGAGCTTATTAGAATTATTTTCTGCAGAAGGAAGTAATTGGAAACAGATCTTTGAGTAGAGACCACCATAAATTTGAGAACCCACCTATTACGAAGATATCTCAAGACCAGGCAAGATTTTGTTCTGTTATATATAAGATCACCATGAGTCACAGTCTACTTGATGGTAACTAACAACAACAACATTTTGTAGTGTATCTTCACCACAAATAACTTTCTTTTGAATGGCATCAGTGACTTGCTTTTTGCTAAATCCAATGAACTTGTTTCATTTATTAATTTATTAAACTCTCTGAAGAATTTTACACATATGTTCAACCTTTTTTCTCTCTATTTATATGTTTATTTATATGCATTTTTGTTCTGATTCTCTTATGTCTTATGATGTAATGCAGATACAATCTTACACTGAAGGTGTTCTGGCAATTGTAGTCTCTTGACTACAGTATAAACTGGGTACTCATCAAATGGAGGTTTATGAGTTGTAGGGTAAGTTCCATATTTTCACATGTCCATTTACTAAACTATTACAAAAAAAAAAAAACTATGTAAAAGTAGTTGAAAAGATAGTTTTAAAAGAGCTAAATAGGACTGCTGGCAAAACGGCACTCTAGGCAGAAGCACCACTCCATCCCTCCACAGCAAAGATCCGAAAAACTAAGCTGAACAGAGAAAACAACATTCCTGAATCCCTAAAACATCAAATGAGGAGATAAAGAACTCAGCCAAGCACCAAATGGAGTAAGAAAACTGACAGAGAATGGAGAGCAAGGAGAGACTCATGCAGAGGTCTCCTACCAGCTAATGCAGCATGGATCTGCCATCTTGGATTCCTCTCTAAGACCAGCAAACAGGGGGTACGAGAAAGCAGCTTCACAGAGCTTCCAACAGGAGACAAAACAACTGGTAACTTGCAATATACGCTTTCCCAACCCCAACCTTCTTCACCCCCACTCGGCCTCCTTTGCTTCCCGTGGCCATAATCTCTTGTCCAGGAAACACCGGCTACTTAGATTCCAAACAGCTGAATGGGCCGGCTCTCTGAGTGCCATTTGTTGGCTGCTGGTGTTGCTTTTTTCCACTTCTTTTGATTTCTTCCTTACCTCTCACAACCTCCCCCTCCTTTCGCTCAAACACCTGGCTCCGTGTGCCATCTTTGCTACTTCCTGAGGGACTGTGGAGCTCTGTTCAAGTGTGGAGCTGCTTCCCAGTCTGGGCTGCCGCACTGGTGGGATCCCGGGGCTTTTGTTCGTTTGTTGGTTTTGAATTGTTTGTTTGTTTTCTTTCCCTTTTCTTGAGTTGGGAGCCCTTTCTGGCCAGGAGGTGCTGCGTGGCAAGGAGAATACCCCCTCGGCTTGCACAGACATGCAGAGGGATCCCTGAGAGCATTTCTTATTTTGTTGGGTTTTTTTTTTTTTTTCCTCTTTTTTGGGCACTTTTCTTGTTCTTTTTTTTTTTTATTTGTTTTGTTTTCTTTTCCATCTTTTTCCCTTTTTGTCTTTCTTCATTGCTCAGTTTCTTGTCTCTCTATGTCTTCCTTCACTTTCTGATCCCTGAATACCTGGCATTGTAGACCTCTACGCCTTCTAGTCAGGCTGTACGGCAACACCTGAGAGTGACTTCCCAGACCTCATAGCTGCACCAGTGGGATCCCTGGGAACTTTGTTGTACTTTAACCATTCTGATTTTTATTTATTCATAATTTTCTTTTCTTTTCTTCCTCTTCCCCTTTCTGTTTTTCTCCATTTCATAGTCTCTAATCTCTCCACTCCAACGGCAAGCTCCCCTAGCATTATTTTTTGTTTGTTTGTATGTTTTTGACTCCTGTTCCTCTCTCCTCTCTCCCGTATCCATCTTAGCTCCACATATAACAATCTCCCCGCTACATCCTGCCTACCTGCACCGTGTGCTTAATATCACACGACCAAGCATCACAGGCACGGCCTACTGGAACCTGCCCTGCACTGATTAATGACCTGCCCTGGTGGCTGTAGTAAGTGCCACAAACAATACATTCCAGTAACTCGTCGTCAGCTAGACCTTCCCTGCCATACCATATCTGAGTGAATGACCCTGCCAATTGGGGAAGGAGGAGAAAAGTATTGTGCCCACAGATGAGGAAACAAGAAACAACACACAGTCTACCTGCTCAGACTAGTCGAATTTAAAAAAAAAAAAGGACAAAACAAACAAATCTACAATCAATAAACAAGAAAAATACCTACTGAATGTCCTGAAGACAGCAGACAATCTCAAAACGTTTACAAAAACAGGCAGGATGGTTCCAGTAGGCATCCAAAATAAAACACCAGATGACTCTCCAGTGGAAGAAAATGCACTAGAACTACCTGATAGGTGATTCAAATCTCTAACACTCAGAATTCTCCAAGAGCTGAGGCCAAAAGCGGACAAACGTGAGGAAAAAATAGGCAAATTCATGGAAAATATAAACAAAAAATTAGAAGAATTCAGGAAAATAATGCAGGAAAACATTCCAAAATAAATTCACAACTAGAAATTATACAAAAACAACAATTAGAAATCCAAAAGATAAACAAGAAGATTTCAGAAATGGACGGTGTCATAGAAGGGCTGAGAAGCAGATTTGAAACAGTGGAAGACAGGATCAGTGGAATTGAAGACAAACATTTGGATATAACTCTGTTAAAGGAAAACTCAGAAAAAGGAACAAAGAAAAATGAAGAGAACCTGAAAGGTATGTGGAATACAACCAAAAGGAAAAATTTTCGAGTGATTGGAATTCCAGAACAGGGGGAGAAAACAGAAAACACAGAGAGGATCATTAAAGAACTGCTAACAGAAAAGTTCCCCAATATCATGAAAGATGAAAAGCTGGCCATCCAAGAACCTCAGCGAACCCCA
>NW_004444172.1:805375-838944 GCF_000243295.1 Trichechus manatus latirostris | reverse complement strand
CGAGAGTATGGCCTCCAGACACCCTTTTAGCTCAGTGGTGAAGTTATCTCCAAGGTTCACCGTTCAGCCTGGGAGTGGACAGCCCTGTAAAACCAAACGGGACTAATGAGGTACGGTAGTCCAGTGACAAGGGACAGAAGGCAGAAGGGGACAAGGAAGTTAGTGATAGGGAACCCAGGTTGAGTAAGAATATTGTTGATGTGTTGTGTGAGATTGTTAACCGTTGTTATAGGGCAACATTTGTAGTAACTGTTAAACGAGAAAGTATTTTGTTCTGTAAGCCTTCATCTTAAGTGAGAATAGCAGCACCATTGGAAGAGCGTAGTCAATGTCACTGAACTGTGCATGTAGAAATTTTTGAAATGCTGTATCTTCGGCTATGTGTATTTTCACCAAAAAAAAAAAAAGGGCGAGAAGGGAGAGGGTTGACATGTCGTGGGGTTGTTAACCAATGTCATAAAACAATATGTTTACTATTGTTTCATGAGAAACTATTTGTTCTGTAAACCTTCACCTGAAGTATAATAAAAAAAAAAAATCCTTACATCATACAGTACAGGAAAATTTATTCCAGATATGTTAAAGAATTGTCTTTTTTTAAAGTTGAATTTTTGTTATTTATTTTTATTCTTGTATAACTATAGAGACAAAACATTCACCTATTCAATATTTTTCATATGCACAGTATAATAAAACCAATTGAATCAATAATGTGTAATTACCACCAATTTCAGTTGCCAATTTTTCCATCCCCATAAACAAAAACTCACTGCTACCTGCACCATAATGCCCACCTTGCCCCATTTCTCCCATGCCTGGTAAGTACCGTTAAACTCTATACTTTCACTAAATTGGCAACAATGTTAAAAGACTATAATAAATGTTAGCAAGGATATGGCACCTGATGTATCATGCACTGCTGATAAGAGTATATATACGAATAAGAAATTTAGAAAGCTGAACATGTATATACACTATATCCAATCAATATCACACAGAGGGATGTACTGAGACAAACACTTGTATATCTACACTGAAAGACATGTGCAATACTGTTTATAGCAGTTTTTGTCATGATATACTTTCTATCAATTTCCTATTTTGTCATGATATACCTTCTATCAACTTCCTATTATAACAGGAAATTTACTTGTGACATATTCAAGAAATAGAATGCCATAACACCATGAAATTACTTAATACAGGGATATGTGTTTTATTTATCTCCTATTTATACTGTTGGAGCCCTGGTGGCCTAGTGGTTTAAGAGCCCAGCTGCTAACCAAATGGTCGACAGTTCGAATTCAACAGCTGCTCCTTGGAAACCCTATGAGGCAGTTCTACTCTGTCCTATAGGGTAGTTATGAGTCCAAATTGACTTAATGGCAACGAGTTTGGTTGTTTTTCATTATTATTTATACTGTTGGTGAGGGAGGAATTCCCACCTTACGGTTATGGAGATGATGAAATACAGGACACTTGACACTGATAGATGAGATTGGCAACAGCTTATTAGTCAGATGTACTCACAGTTCAGGGGAGGAGGACACCAGTACTCAGGAGCACACAAGGCTTGCCCTGGGGAACAGACTGAAAGAGCAGGAGCTATGGAAACAGGCTTTGTAGTAACAAGAGGCTGGAGTGACCCTTGCTTCCCGCAAGAGGATGTAGTTTAATAAGTCTGCAAGCTCACTGGGAACTAAAGCCCACTATTTAGGGATAACCAGGTGCTGTGTCTGGTCTCCACGATACGAAGATAAGAAGGGTTCTTTGGTGAGGGTACCTTATCTGCTAGAGTGGAAGTGGGGAGGGGAGCTTCAGTTTCAGCCATTCAAGGCCCTCGGGCATTGGAGTGTGACAGTCTACATGAAGTTGATCAAGTTACTTATATCTCTGTGCTTAGTTTTCTCACCTATAAAAATATAAAAATAATATCTAATTTGTAAGATAACTTTATAACTAAGTATTTATCCTGGCACAATTTATATAATTTTTATCTATTATTTACAGCCATCATCTTTATCATCATTAATGGAGATAACCAAGTATTCCACCAGAATACATATACTAGGGTTCTGCTTCAAAGAAAACCCAAATGTAACTAATTTAGAAAAGGAAAAGATATAGTTTGTCTTTGTTGTTGTTATGTTGTTGTAGTGGTGGTGGTGATTGTGGTGCTTAAATTTTATTTCTGTTTGGTGAGATTTTTAGAGTTATTTTTATTTGTCTCTTCATTTGGTTCTGTTCCCAGTGAGGAATTAAAACATGCTTTGATATACATGCCTGATTTTAACCATTTCTATCAGCAGTCTCTAAATGAATGTAAAAGTTTGCTAAGCAATTACGGAGTTTTTCAAATGTGCACAGTCTCATTTGCCTCAAGAGTGAGAATTTGAATGTTACAGAAAGTTTAGAAACAAACATTTGCACAGCATAGATGCATAGACTTTTTTTCCAATATTCCAAGAATTTGGATTCCTTCAGTATAGTTTCAGGTGCCCATCTTCTAACCTTTCTCTGTCAACTTATTTATTTTTTCCTTTTAAAATCTTGACTCACAAAGGAGGCTGTCTTCTCTTCTTAGTGCTTCTAGATGATTCTGGATTATTTTGCTCAAGGAGGGGAAGCTGTTTTTCCATGCATGACCAAGTAAATTGATCTTCATCATTGATTTGCCTTCCTTACTCACTACAGCGTTAATCACTTTTGTTGTTGTGGGTCAGTGAGTTGATTCCAAATCATGGTGACCTTATAAGACGGAGGATAACTGTCTCATGGGGTCTCCAATGCTAAAATCTTTATGGAAGCAGACTGCCGCATCTTTCTTCCTTAGAGAGATGGTGGGTTCGAACTGCTGACCTTTTGATTAGCAGCTGAGCACTTAACCTCTACACCACAGGGGCTTCTTACTCACTTTAAAGCAAACCAAACCAAACCCATTGAGATCGATTCAGTTCTGACTCATAGCAACCTTATAGGACAGAGTAGAACTGCCCCATAGCGTTTCCAAGGAGCAGCTGGTGGATTCGAACTGCCGATATTTTGTTTAGCAGCCGAGCTCTTACTTTAGCCACCTGCAAAATTTCAGTTTAACCTCCTGCTGAATACTCCATTCCTTCTCTAGCTTATTTGCACCTATCCTTTTATTATTGTTATTATTATTATTTTGCCTTCTGACCATCTAATATTTTTCAGATGTTGCTTCAGTTTAGAACTCTATTAGTAAGTGCAAAGATATAGCTGTTCTTAAAAATTCATTACTGTTTATGTGACCTCACACCAAACATTGCCAAATCCCACGAAAAGGAAGCGACATAAACCTTGGGAGAGGAAAGCAGCACAGGGCATGAGTAAAAGATGTGGTGCTGCCTGGATATTGTGTTTGCATAGAACACATGCACACACACACACACACACAGAGGCTTATGTTTGTAAGGGAGCCCAGATCATGCTCAAGGAGGTATCCATGATGCCAAGGACAAGATGAATTTTGAGACAACCATCTGGATATTTTAAGTTATTAAAACAACAAGAAAAAATAGAAACAAAAGGTCAATTTATTTGTTTAATGTATTATATTTAATAAATACTCATATAGAGCTTATATGCCAGTCACATAAATGATTTACAAATATTTACTCAATTAATCATCTAATTGTCACAGAGTGGTTGAGACACAAAATCAAGACTACACAATCATTAGAAGTCAAAGCTAACATTTGAACTCAGTCATCTCTTGCCCAGCGATCGTGTTCTTTGCTATGATGTTAGGTGACCTCTACGGACCACAGGTTTTCTTCTGTGGAACTGTCTAGTCTATCTGTGAGCACTTTCTTTTCCCCAGAATTTTTTTCAACTCTACTTTTATTTACAAAGAAAAATGTGATCTTAGCGTGGGAAATGTTTATCTTTGCCTCTAAAGAGTTTGCCAATTCTCATAAATCTACCAGGTCTCATCAACTAAGCCCATTTCAGTTTGAGAGGAAGTACTATTACATGTTAATGTACACAGCCTTCAATGAGCTACTGCATCATGAAATACCACCTTCGAGTAATATCTTCTGGTATTAAGAATGACTTCTACTTATATCCTTTAACAGAAAACAAGAACAATTTGTCAGAGAAAATGCCACACCATTATCTTATTAATCTTCTATTTGTTTCCTTAGGCAGGAGAAACAAGACATCTTTCATTCATTCATCACTCAGGTCAACTCACATCTGTTGATACCATCTATCTTGAATGAGAAAAACAAGAAAATCGAGAAGATGTTGTAGAATAATTATACCATGTGAACTGAGTTTATTTTTGTTGGATTCACAGATTATCTACCTCTTAAGAGTCACACTATTTCTGGTATTTTTTGTAGTATATGCATTAACTGTGGTAAGAAATATGGGCTTAATAATCTTAGTTAATATCAATTCAAACCTTCAAACCCCCATGTAGTATTTTCTGAGCAACTTGTCTTTCTTAGACATCAGTTACTCTACAGCAATTGCTCCTAAAATGCTGAAGAATTTCTTAGCATCTAGGGAGAGTATCTCTACCTATGGATGTGCACTACAAATGTTTTTCTTTGCTTGTTTTGCTGATGCTGAGTGCCTCATCCTGGCAGCAATGGCATATGACCGCTATGCAGCCATCTGTAACCCACTGCTCTATTCCACACTTATGTCTAGGAGAGTCTGTATCTGTTTCACTGTGTTGGCCTACTTCACTGGAAGTATGACTTCATTTGTGCATGTGTGCCTCACATTCAGGCTTCCATTTTGTGGCTCCAATGTTGTCAATCATCTTTTTTTTGTGATATCCCCCCTCTCCTGGCTTTATCAAGTGCAGATGCCCATATCAATGAGCTTCTGCTCTTTGTCTTGTCTGGCTTCATCCACACCAGCACTTTCGTGGTCATATTTATCTCTTACTTCTACGTCCTTATTACTGTTTTGAGCATCAAGTCCTCAGGAGACAGAAGCAAGACGTCTTCTACCTGGGCTTCCCATCTCGCCCTTATTCTATGGGACACCCTTGTTTATACTTACATCATACCACCAGTTATTCTATAGACACTGATGACGTGGTTGCAGTTTTTTATTTCCCATGTTTAATCCAATCATTTATAGCTTCAGAAACAAAGATATGAAGAATGCTCTCAAAAAACTATTAGAAAAGTACTGGACTTTCAAATAAATAAGAAATAAAAAAAATTCTTATTTCATTTAAGAACATCTGAGAACTAATTTCCCCTTCAAATCTCACCATCTTCAACTACCCCATACACAGCTTATGATTCAACAATTTTAAATATATCACCATTTGCTGAAAATAAGGAGACATTTTCAACCTCAATGTCTTACAATACTCTGCCTTTTCTTCCAGAAATTTTTTCAGTCTAATGCCTCTAGGCTTGAAACATTTCTCAATTCTAAAAAGAAAGCTTAACTGCTCTCCAATGAGTATTCCCAAAATGCTTTCTATATTGATTCATTAAATTCTTTATCATGCTATATTGAAGGTATACGTCGACATATCAGTTAATCCACCCATATTAGAAGATGCTTGCTTACAGGGAACATGTATTATTGGTTTGTTTTTCTAACATCTATATCGCACCTAGTGCATTGCATGTCCTCATTACATGTGTGTTTAATGGCTAGGTGGGTGAATGATGGATGGCTGATAGGATAGATGAGTAGATGGATGGATAGATGAATTTATCAGTTTGTATTTGGGAGAGTGAGTCTACATCCTGCATTTACATAGCATTTATCACTGGGGAAAGATGGTGTTACCAATGATAGATTGTCATTGTGTCTAGTAGGTTGGGTTTGCTGGTTCTCAGGAAATCAAACAGAAGGCATATAGAAATAGCCTCTTTAATATTAGATCATAGTGATGTTTGGCACTCTTTAGGAGAGATTCATTGCTGCAAGAGATTCCTGATTCTTCCATTCACTGTGAATATTTGTGAAAATCAAACAAGACTTTGAAGATCATCGAGATTATAAACACTGTAACTTACTTATTATATCTACACATGTTAATGAAACAGCCTTTAAGGCAATATCTTCAAGAAAAGGTTAATAATTGTTCTGATAATTTTCTTATGGAAATTGGGAATGCAAACTAATTGAAGTGTAAGCAGCATTTCTCTTGGATCATTTGTGATCATTAAGTTATCAGATATTTTCTGTGGTTACTTTTGATTCTTCAGTCTCTGTTTAGTTTTTTTTTTTTATATTGAAAGAGTTAAAACAATAAATTGTATACCCGTGAATGTATAATTCTGTGTACTTTGCAGTAACTGTGAAAATTTAGCTGATTATATTAGTTATACTGAATGTACTCTGTTGTTAATTGACATAAAAACTTATCCAAATAAATTTGGTATTAAATTGAAATATTATGTCTTACTTGAGTGCTTAAGTGTCTGATTCTGTTAGTGGAGACAATAAGATATTGCATACTGGATAGTATTGTTTTTATAATTAAATAAAGTAATATATATAAAGCTACTAGTGTGTGTATGATATGAGGATTAAATGATAATACATATAAATTTCTTAGAATATTTGCAAAACTCTTAGAACAGTGCCTGGCACATAGTATCAGCGTATATTTGTTTGTTTACCATTATTATATTACTGTTGGATTTTAAGACAATAGGATTTGATTTCCTGTGACGTGGTCAGTAACCTGGCAGAGTTGGATATTATTATCCAAGAGAAGGAGCTTGGTCCTTTGGCTATGGGCTTTTATGTCACATGTTTATAGAAGCACAAGTTCTTAGATAATGCATGCAGCAGTTGAGTAGAAAAAGTTATGTATCTATACTGATTATATTAAGCTAAACTGAGGAACAGCAAAGTCATAAGATTCTAAGATTTGGGAACTTCAAAGGAGAATAATCATGGATAAGGATTCCAGTTTTAGTGTGAGGCTCTACTCTAAGCAATTATTCAGGGAGAGGTGGCTTTGCCATTTCTGTCTTGATTTCCATGATTGTTGGTCATCACTGTGTTAGCCGTCCAAATTGGGGAGAAGTGGACGGCCAGGAGAAGATGTCTTCTTAAGCAAGTGAGGTTAAATCTTCACACATCACTCCCTTTCCTATATCACTGTCAAGATCTATGTCACATGGCCATTTAAGCTACAAATGGTACTAAAGAAAGTAGTCTCTTAATGACCAGCTACTATTCTAATAGAATTACTGGTCAAAAGAGAAGATATATTGGAGGGCTATAGAAATATTTATGTCTGCCTGGGGGAATAAGGCTAGTAAAAGATGTGGCAGTCTTCTTTCATGAAGGTTACAGCCTGGGAAACCCTGTAGGGCAGTTCTACTCTGTCCTATAGGGTAGCTATGAGTGGGAATTGACACTATGGTAATGGTTTGGTTTTTGACTTGGGGAGAATAAAGGGTTACTTTTCATAGGAGGTAACAATCCAGCTGATTCTAAAAGATGAACAACAGCCTTCCAGGCAGACATTGTGACTAAACTACAGGGTACAAAGTGTTCTGTGCCTCTTAAAGAGTTCAGTACAGGAACTTTAGGAGTTAGATGTCTATTAAGTGATTCCAAAAATAGATGAGGAAAAGGTGAATTTACAAATTAATTCTTTTACATAAACTCGTCAAAGTTTCTTAACAAGAGGAATTCACTCAACTTAATCTTAAATCCTGTATAACATCTTTTGTACCCTCATAATGACCTCACTTCCTTCTAGAAAACTCTGAGATCCAGAGTACAATATCCTCTCTTTCTTATGTATGTATCTTTAGTTTAAAATTAGTTACTTGATAGTATGAATAGAAACCATTATCACATAAACAATTTAGTTGATGCAGGAACTCTAAGTAATTTCCAAGTTACTTCATTTAAGGTTAAGAAGTGGTTTTCTGATCAATTCAAATTTAGCATCCTCAGATTTAGTATTCACATAGATACCACTTGACTTTGTTTCATAAATTAACTTTAAGATTTTGAATGACTTATACAGCTGTTCCCATTAATTGTTTTACTCTCCAAAGACGGAGAAGATGTGAAAAAATTAGAGTTGTTGCCTGGAGGTTAGTACTCCTCAGACTGTATTCCATAGAGAAACTTCATCGCAGTACTAATCCAATCAGAGACGACCTCGGTTATTTTCCAAATAACAACCTGAAAAACAGAGCACTGAGTTTAAAGGTGCAACATAACATTGAAAAATCATCCTCACGATGACTAAGGGCTATTTCCTACATAAAGGGCACTGACTGATTTAAAAGTGAAGTACATGCTTCATGGGAAAATGAGAATGACTGTATTTTTTACTTGAATAATCTAAACATAAAGAATTATATTACTTAAGCCTCTTTTCTTTAGAGAAAAAGCAACATAAAGTGATTTCTCCCCAGTGTAAAAAGGTGAGCAGTAATTTTTTATCTGGTCTATTTTATTGTAGTGTTTTGTTGTTTAATCTCAAGAATCAAAAGCCTTTAAGGAAAATACTTTCCTCCAATCAGATTAATTTATGAAATGATTCTTTTGAACCTGAAATATACAAACAGTACCAATAATAGTGTCTTAATTTTTATAATAGTAAATGATATATAAAATGGACATGCAATCACCTTGTTATAAAGAATTTTATATTTCTTAAAGTTTTGTTGATATTATTAGAGTATTAACTACAAAATAATATTTCTTACTGAATTTTCGATAAAAACTGCTGAGTTTTGGTGAAGAATATGACTGACATTGCGCTGCTGAGTTGAAGTCAGCTAGGTTACATACTAGTTTCTCAACATTGCTAATGTTACATTACCTCTTTGTGCCTCTGGCTCCACATGTAAAATGTGAATTATAACAATACCTACTTTATTCAGAAGGCATTGAGTGAGCCAATAAACATAAAGTCGTTAATGTGGTATTTAGGACATAATAAATGTTCAGAAATTATCAGCAAAAAAATAAGTTCAACTAATCAGGCTTCTCCACTCTTCCCTATAGCTCCATGATGTTGTTTTTTTGTTGTCATTGAGATGATTCCAACTTATGGAGAACCCATGTGTGCAGAGTAGAACTGCTCCATAGGGTTTTCAAGGTGGTGACCTTTCAGAAACAGATGGCCAGGCCTGTCTTTTGAGGTGCCTCTGGGTAGACTTGAACCGCCAATCTTTTGGCTAACAGTTGAGTGCTTAAATCATTTGCCCAACCCAGGGACTCCCATCTCAATGTTGGTCCCTGTTAAAATAGAAAAAGTGGCAAATGAAGACGTTTCCTTGAAGGAAGATAACCTCTTTTCAGTAAAGGTATGGGGACAACTGAAATTGCTTATATTTCTATAGCAAATTTTTTTCCTGTATGCTCAAAGTACAACAATAAGAGACTGGCAGAAATGATATTAAAAAGAAAAATAACTCACTGAGTTAAAGTGATTTCTCTCTAGGTATTGCTGCTGATTTATGATTACACAGAGTAGAATAAAATCTACTAAGTATCAGTTTAGTATTCCTGCTAAAACAATGGCCTGCACATTCTCTGCTTTCCAAGATTGAGAAAAGAATATTCCAGGGCAGGAGAAAAGATGGACAAAGTTCAAGAGGAGAGAAAAAGGATATAAATTCAAATAATCATGATAGATACAAGAACTTTGGTAATGATCATCATAACAACATTTAATAAAACAACAACTGATTGTTTGAAGTCAAACATTTAACAAATACTAATCTACTTACTCTTCAAAACAATTATTTGAATTACGTATTTTTACTACTGTATATTTTTTAAATAAGAATATTAAGCTCTGATAATTTGTATAAGGCATATTACAATAATACTTGTATTCTCCATTTTAAGTCACTCGGTATCAAGCTATTTGGGCAGTGAGTTCTTGAGTCTAGTTTACATGAAACATGATTGCTAAGATTAGTGAAATTTGTCATTCATTCCATTGCCATCCAGGAAATATTTATAAAGCACCTACTAGTGTAAGTACTGGTATTGGAATACAAAACTGAAGGAGAAGTGTATGAAGGCATTATTTTCCTTTTAAAATATTCTGTTCCCTTTTCCTAAGAGTAGAGATAACAGAATAGTTCTGTAATACACTTGGATCACACAAAGTCTCAGATTACATGTCACTTCCTTCTGTAACACCTTGTACTTTTCTTTGCATACATTCTGCACATTCTATCGTAATACCCGATTTATGTCTAACTTCACTACTAGCCCCTAAGCTCTGTAAAGACAGAAACTGAACCCATATATATACAAGATGTTTTTCCTGTGTATTTAACACATAGTGTGGACCATAGTAAACTACAATATATGCTACATAATATATATTGATTTAGTGTCTTAAACATTCATCTAAACATAATTTGGGCATTGAAATTCAATTCTTTGTATTTCCAGTTGTTTTAAAGCTGGTTATCGTAAATATAACTTCTAGAAGAAAAAAAAATTCAGGAAGGTGATGTAAAATTTTGAGGAGATGTAAAATGAGAAAATAACTACAAAAATGTGTAAAAAGGAAAAAAAAATAAGAAAGGCCAGAAAGAAAAAAATAGGATAGAGATGGCAAAATGGGAGTTTAGTGCATGCCCTAGGTCGCAGTTAATAGAATGTATTATTTTAACCTAAACTTTTCCAGGCCCTGGATCCCTCCCCTTGACACGTCTGATCTGTTAGTAGAGAAACTGGGACACACATTTTACCTTTAGGGTGTGCTGTGAAAAATAAAAGTCAGAATGCAGGATTAATTTAATTAAGAAGGAAGAAGCTATAGATTAGGGAGAAGTAAGAAACTAAAAGTATAAACCTTAAGTTGTTTAAGTTATTTGGAATATGTGAGAGGGAAGAGGAGTTTGGAGTCTTAAAAGAAGAGAGATTGTATTCTACATGAAATGAAGAAGAATTTGGAATCTGGGAACTGGAGATGAGAGTTAAAAACTCATGACAATGTGGATTTTGGAGTATGTCATGATCTGTGAAGAAGGTCACAGTTTAGCATTAGTGAAAGAAACAAAATCTGGATGGAAATTCTGAAAAGTGATGTCCAAGATCAAATACAGTGGAGGAGACACTGAACTTCTTTGGACTAAAAATGCTTAATTCTTGAAGAAGCTGATTAGAATCACTCTACACTGCATTTAACACTGTATTTTCTAATGATTGTTTAGAAACACATTAATTTATATTTGTTGTTGTAGTTGATAGTTGCCTTTGAGTCAATGCCAACTCATGGTGACCCCATGTGTGCAGAGTAGAACTGTGGTCCATAGGGTTTTCGAGGCTCTTAACTTTCAAAAGCAGAGCGATCACCAGGCCTGTCATGTGAGGCACCTCTGGGCAGGTTTGAACTATCAAACTTGGCTAGTAGCCAAGTGCTTAACTGTTTGTACCACCCAGGATCTCCTTATTTATATTCAGAGATAGAAAAAAATTTCAAACGGAAGATTTTACTTTTTTTTCCTGGTGTCAAGTGAGAACCCCATGATTAAATTCTTCTTCTGCACATTTTTCCTCTTTTCTTTGTCTAATAACTCTGTAAAGTCCTAAACTTACCTAATTACACCTTTAAGACCTAAAATTTGAACTACGTTTGTCAAAATTTATGAGGCAGTTCTATTCTGTCCTACAGAGTCACTATGAGTCGGAATCGACTCGACAGCAACTTTTTTTTTTTCATGATATGGTTGAGGATATAATATAACAAACCCTTATTTATTTTATTTCATATTTCAAACATCAAGTGATTGTGTGATTTGCTATGATACCTTATTTCTAATATATTTTATATGATATATTAAATAACATACATTTCTATTTTAGGAGAAAGGGAGTAGTTCTCATTTTTGTGATCAGTCATTAGGTCTCTTTCCCAGGCAGTGAGTGGCTCCAGATGGACTGAATCACACATGACAGTGAAGTCTTATCGGCTAGCTTGATACTTGGCTATCTGAGATGTGGCTCACTGGGGAAGCATGAAAGCAAAAATGGAAGAATAATACGAAAAAACTGTAAATGAGAAGGTGCTACACAGAAAACAAAACACAATTGAAAATTAAATAGATGCCAGAGAGAATAGGAAGGGGAAACATTTCTCACTAGAGAATGTCACTTGTAAACTACTGCAGATCTTATCCAGAATACAAGAAATCTGATGTGTTTTCTATTGTTGTCTATTTTTCTGTGATTTATTTTTCACAGATTCATCGTATTTATTATAAGTAGGAAGAATAGAGTTTAGGATGATTTTGTTTTTACATCCTATAATTTTAGGATATAGGATTTGAACTATATTACAAAACAGCTTATTATATCAACCAACAAAAAATGGATGCCCATCCTATGACAGTGGACTTGAAATCGTTGATTGGTTCAAGATGTGCTATTTTGCAACAGCGTCCAGAGAATTAAAGTAACTTCTAAACCTTGAAATCATTTTGCTCACAGATGGAATGCACAGGACAAAAAGAGCAGGGGAATCTCACCACTTTTGTAGAATTCATCTTGCTTGGCTTTGCTGATGTTCCTGACCTCCAGGGATTTCTTTTTGGGGTGTTTTTGGTAATCTATCTGATTATCCTGATTGGAAATAGCCTCATTATCATAATTACCAAGGTGGATCCTTCCCTCCAGACCCCTATGTATTTTTTCCTTGGGAACTTTTCCTTCTTGGAAATATGTTATGTGTCAGTCACTGTTCCCAGATTGTTAGCAGATCTTGGTCGACAAAATAGAAATATTTCCTTTCTGGCCTGTGCTACTCAAATGTATTTCTTTCTGGTCTTGGGGGCCACTGAGTGCTTCATTCTGACTGCAATGGCTTACGATAGGTATGTGGCCATTTGTAACCCATTGCTGTACCCTCTCGTCATGAACACTCGACTGTGTATCCAGTTGGCAGCTGGCTGTTGGATCAGTGGAATGCCAGTACACATGGGGTTCACCTATCTCATTTTCTCTCTACCCTTCTGTGGACCTAACCAGCTGGATCACTTTTTCTGTGACGTACCTCCAGTACTTAAGCTAGCCTGTGGGAACACATTTATGATTGAGATGTTGATTTATGTGGTGGCTGTTCTAATTGTCACTATTCCTTTTCTGTTGATACTTGGGTCTTATGTCCAAATAATCTCAACCATCCTGAAGCTGCCATCAGCCACAGGGCAAGCCAAGGCCTTCTCCACCTGTTCTTCCCACCTCATGGTGGTGGCTTTATTCTTTGGATCAGGCATCATTACATACATGAGACCAAAGTCCAGTCATTCAGTAGGAATGGACAGATTCCTTTCTCTTTTTTATACCATTGTGACGCCTATGTTTAACCCCATGATATATTGTCTGAGGAACAAAGATGTCATGGTGGCACTGAGAAAATTTCTATCAAAATGGATTGTGTTATGATTCAAAAACATGACTTTTAAAATCTGTTTTCTTATTTGTTATAGTCTCCATATATTAATTTTGGTTCTTTCTCTGATAGTCTAAGAAATGGTAATTATTCTCAATAAATTATCTCACATATTTTTTTTAATCTCACCATAAAATCAACACAGCTTTTCTTTTCAAAGAGTAACCAATACCAATCTTTAATACATTCTTATGGAGGAAAAGCAGTCACCTATGAAACTCAATCCAAGATATTGAAGTATCTGTATACCACATTGGAACCATCAAAGATTGTGCTTGGTGCTGTTGTTTTTAAGATTCTAGAACATTGCCTACATTTTCTTCATCACTAAAAAAAGATTATTTATCTTTCTATCTCCAGAGCCCAACATATTGTCTGAAATATTATAGACATTTAATTAATTTGGTTAGATTGAAATGATGAGTGTCAGCAAAGGTTTTATTATCATTGTTTTATCTACTGATGATCAGTAATTGCATTAAAAGCAGGTAAGTTCACGTAAAGAAGAGAAGGAGGAAGGAAGGAAAATAAAGGTATTTGAGTAACTAAAACACCATGTTTTATACAAAACCGTTAAATGTAAGCTCTAGACTGTGCAAGAGTCGTTTTTCTTGCCTCCAGCCCATTTCATCTTGACGTAGAAACCAGAAATTTATTTCTCTATAGAAACTTAATGCCATACGGTCTTAATGACAAAGGAATATTTGACTGAAGGCTATGTGTTAAAGACTAGAAATGGTAAATTTGAAAGTGAAGGCCAAAATATAAGAGAATTTGAAAATAAAGGAATGATCTGTACAGTCAAAACCAGCAGCATTCAAGTCAATTAAGAAAAATAAGGGATTGTAGTGTAAATGGTTAATGCACTGAGTTGCTAACTGGAAATCTGGAGGTTTAAATCCACACAGAGGTGCCTAGGAAGCATGACCTGGCAATCTACTTCTGAAAAATCATACACTAAAAATCCTGTGGAGTGCAGTTCTACTCTGACGAATATGTGGTTGTCATGAATTGGAACTGACTTGATGGCAACTGGTTACCTTTTGATAAGTTAAAGAGGTATATCATTAGCCCTAGAAAAATTACTCAGATAATTATAAAAAGAGGTATACATATAAACCAAATCTATTGCTGTCAAGTCATTTCCAACTCATAGTGACCCTGTAAGACAGAGTAGAAGTTCCCCATAAGTTTCCAAAGCTGTAATCTTTACAGAAGCAGACTGCCACATCTTTCCCCCGCAGAGCATCTGGTGGGTTCAAAATGCGGATCTTTCAGTTAGCAGTTGAGTGCTTAACCACTGCATCACTAAGGCTCCTTCTACGGACAACAATATGGGAAAAATGAAAGAATTTACTTAATGCAAAAATGGGCAGAAGAAAATGAAGGAGCAAAAACAAAAGAAAAAATATTAAAACAAATGACAAATGGTAGATTAAACCCAAAAATATCATGACATCAAACGCAAATAGATGAGCATTTTAATTAATAGGTAGACAATGGAACAAAAAAGCAGAACTTCACTATGCACTGTCAAATTGAGCTGCACTTTAAATAAATACATTCAATGTGTTTGAAAATAAAAGCAGAAAATAAAAAGCTACACATTGTAAACTTTGAGCATAAGAAGGATGGTATGGCTGTATTAATAACAGTTAAATTCAAAACAAATAGTACTGCTTGAGATAAATACAGAAGTGTCATAATGATAATACAGACCATTTATCAAGCAAGCATGAAAATTCCAAATGTGTTGGCACTAAAAACAGTTTCAACATTCATCAATTAAAATTAACTCAGAAGTAACAGATGTAAGAAATAGAGACAAGGATATTAAAAGAGCTCAAAAACTTAAGGAGAGACATGGAAAATATGAAAAAAAAAAGAAGCAGATTAAATTTCCAGAGATGAAAACTACAATGTTTGAGATAGAAAAATTAGTACTAATAAGTGAGTTTTGCAAGAGTTCAGAATTCAAGATCAATATAGAAAAAGTAAAAAAGTATAAAAAAGTATATTTAAAATAGTATAAAATATGATATACTTAAGAGAAAAATCTGGCAAAGATATACAAAACATGGATACTAAAACTAAAAAAGTATTGCTGAGAGAAGCTAGAGAAGACCAATACAAATAGCATGTTGATGCTTTGAAGCTCAATATTGTTAAGACAGATTCTCCTTAAATTGATCTATAGACTCAGTGCAATGCTAATAAAACAGAAAGTTATTTATTCATGGAAAATAGAAAAATGATTTTAAAATTTATATGAAAATTCTGAGGACTTGGAATAGTCAAAACAATCTTGAAAAAGAAAGATAATATTGAAGAATTCACACTACCTGATTTTAATTATTTCTATAATCGCACAATAATCAAGCAACTGCTGTATTTTCATTAAAACAGGAAAATACATTAGTGAAAATTATTGGAGTCCAGAAATCAACGAACACGTATTTAGACAAACTACTTTTATCGGAGGTGCAAAGACAATTCTGTGGCGAAAGGATAGCCTTTTACCTACAATGCTGAAACAATATATCTATATTAAAAACAAAAATACAAAAAAACAAAGCAAAACAAAACAAAGAAATTTAACTCATATCTTGCACCAAAACCAAAAATTATCTAAAAATGAATCATGTATCTGAATGTAATAGCTAAAACGTTAAGATTTTCAGAAGAAAAAAAAAATGAACAGTTATTGTGACTTTGTGTTAGGCAAAAATTTTCTTTCATACAACCAAAGAATCAAACCAAAGAATGATAAATTGGATTTCATCAAAATTAAATCCTTCTTTTTAAAGACATTGCTGAGAGAATGGAAAGACTAGCGACAGACTTGGAGAAAACATATCCAAATTCATATATCTGATATATTGTTTGTACGTAGTATATAAAGACTGTTTTATCCAGAATATACAGAGAGAAAACGGTAATAAATAAACTACCCTATTTAAAAATTGACAGAATAATTGAACACCTTTTTAGCTAAGAAAATAGTAAAGGGGAAATGCTCAGTATCATTAGTCATCAGGGAAATGCAAATAAAATCACAACAGAATTGCCTTATGCATCTGTTAAATGGCTATAATCACACAGTCTGACCACGCAAAGAGTTGTCAAAGATAAAGAGTTAAAACTCTAATACACTACTGGTGAGAATCTGAAGTGTTACAACCATGCTGGAAAACAAGTTTGGCACTTTCTCAAAATATTGAACATACATCTATCATATAACCTAACCATTCCACTTCTTGTTATTTTTCCAAAAGAAATAAAAGCATTTGCTCATTTAAAGACTTGTTCACATTTTTTCATACAGCTTTATTTGTAATAGCCAAAAATAGGGGAAAAAAAAAAAACCTCAAATGTCAAACAGTGGGTGAATAAAGGAATATACTGAAGTATAATCAGACCACACAATATCACTTAGCCATATAGAAGAGTGGACTGTTGAACATGCAACAATATGACTGAACCTCAAAACAATTATGATGAGTGAAAGAAGCCAATCAGAAAGTACTACATACTGTAAGATTCGGTTTATAAAATCCTATAAAATGAAAACTTACCTGTAGTGATAGAAAGTAGATCAGTGATTGCCTGGGGAAAGAATATAGGTGTAGGAGGCAGCGATTACATAGGGACATAAGGAATACTTTGTGGGCAATGGATATGTTCGCTACCTTGATTGTGATGATGTTTTCACTGGTGTTTACATATATCAAAATGTATCAAATCGTACACTTTCAATGTTCATCATTTATTGTGTAAATTCTGCCTCAATTAAACAAAACGACAGTTGCTGTCGAGTCAATTCCAACTCACAGCAACCGCATGTGTGTCAGAGTAGTACTGTGCTTCACAGAGTTTTCAGTGGCTAATTTTTTGGAAGTAGATAGACAGACCTTTCTTCCAGGGCGCCTCTAAGTGGAACTGAACCTACAACCTTTTGGTGCAGTTAACGATTTGTACCACCCAGGGACTCCTATGCCTCAACACAAGTGATAAAATAAAATAAAAAGTATCTATAATAAAATCCAAACTTTCTAAAAATAATAATTGGGTGAACAAGAGAGCCCATCTGGTGCATGCCCGTTAGCCTCTTTTCTCACCATCCCAGTGTATTGCTCAGTGGGACTACATGTAATGCAATGATGTTGACAGAATGGAAGAAGGCATAGGCTCAACATTGTCAATGTCCGTTCACCAAGACAAGCTATACTTACTTCCTGCTGAATGCTTGCCACAGAAAGTGCCAGACTTGAGCCTTTCATGTGACAGCATTGCCCAGGCATCCAGTCTGCCATCTGGTGGCCATGTGAATACAGTATAGCTTTTCTATCATGGAGTGGGTAGCATGCTTTCCTCATGAGAATAGATTTGTATTCCATATATGGATTTGTCTTTCATGCCAGGAACATATCTGCCAGCAACACGATTGAGAATGCCTTTCACATTGTCATGGTTTTGCACACAATATCATCTCTGAACAAGACACTTATTTTACTATAAATAAAGTATGTAATGTGCTCATGATCATGGAATTCACTGGTACTACCTTCTTATCTGGAGCCCTGGTGGTGCATTGGTTAAGAGCTATGGCGAACTACAGCTGCTAACCAAAAGGTCGGCAGTTTGAATCCACCAGCTGCTCCTTGGAAACTCTATGGGGCAGTTCTACCCTGACCTATGGATTTTTTGCCATCTTATCTACCTCCTAGAGACAACTGGGTTGATTAGCGTTATGGCATACTAAACAAACAACTAGTAAACCTATCAGCCTTAAACTAAGGATATGGTGCCTCTTCCCATATAGCCAGAATGCTTGCATTTGGAATTCAAAAAGTGGAATTGGAAACAGCCCCTATTAATACTAGATCTAATAAAATATTTTGTCATTTATTTCCTCTTCCTGTGACCCTAGTCTTCCTGCGTTGTTACTGAATTCCTAGTATTCAAGAGAAGAGTGTTTCTACTGGGTAAACAGTCAAGTTGCAGTTACAGTGAAAGTTGTGACTGCTGTTACACCCAGCCTTTTGGAGCTCCTCATACCAATTTAGGAATAGGAAGAGAAGAGGGTCAATATCCTGCACTGGACTCAGTATGTGTTTGTGCTACAGGATGGAAAAGAGGAGCATACCTGGAACCAGAGATTTTACTGGGTCAACTATTCATATCCCTATGTCCAAAAATGCTGAACAATAGATAGCTAAGACAATCAGACAAACAAAGAGTAATTAAGACTTAAATTCTATTAGAATGCAGCTTTGAATCAACATACTTGCGTACACACACACACACACACACACACACACAGAGACCAAATTAAAAACAAAACAAAGAAATAAACACATAATAGGGGAAAAGAAACCTGACCAATCTAGATTCTGGCAAACAGTAATGGGGAATATGAAATTGGCCTCATCAACTACAGATGCTTTCTTGTTTTTTTGCTAATTATTTTTTCTGTTTTCTCTGGCTGCCTTATGTGAAGAGGTCTAGTGTAGACTATGTTGTCTATTTAAGTTCCAAATGACAGGAATACTGAGTTTACATCACCTGAGTACAATATGGTAGTGATGGAATTTTTCTGTTTCCCCTTTCTTTTCCCCCTTTGAAGATAAAAGTCAAGAGTGGATGCTGAAAGGCAAAGAGGTAAACTGTGCTAAACAACTTTTTGCAGTCTCACTTCCGTTTCCCACCCAACTCTGCCTTGCTCTGTGCCCTGTATCACTGAACTCTGTGGCTTTGATCCCTCAGGCTTCCGTGAACTTTGGCTTCTGATTGGCTTTGGCCCATGGAAAAGTCCCTGGGTAATGCAAAAGGTTAGTGCACACAGCTGTTAACTAAAAGTTTGCAAGTTAGATCCATCCAGCGGTTCATTAGAAGAAAGGTCTGGTGGTATACTTCTGAAAAATCAACCACTGAAAACCATATGGAGCAAGTTCTTCTGTGATACTCATGGGATTATCATGAGTTGGAATTGATGACAACTTTTTTTTTGTTTGTGTGTTTGTTTGTTTTTTAATAATTCAGCCAGTGGAAGGCATGTATAAGAGATCAAAAATTGGGAAGAAAAAAAGTAATGTAATTTTCCTTAGCTCCCCTTCAGTTGTGCTGACCATCTGTGTTGGCATTTTTCCCCACTTAAGGCTGTATATCTTCTCATGCAGCCCCTCCCCCTTGGCTGCAGCCCTCTCCAGGTTCCAGAACAAGTTCTTCCTCTTGCTTCTTTGGTCATAAAGCTGATGATGACATCTCACCCCCTGATGATCATGTTATTCCTGTTCACATTTTCTGAATAATTCCTTCATCAAACTCTCTTACTTGGGTCTCTCAGTGTGCCACAGTGGCCTAAACAGAGTTGCAGACATGAACATTTCAAAATCTTTTTTGCTATTCTACAGTTTCTGATGCCCCTTCCCCCCATTCCATTCTCCAAGCTTCCTTACCATTATGTTAAAATAGAAAATAGAAGCAATCAAACAGGAACATCCACCTATGCCTGGTAATAAATATGAAAATCTACAGGCATCTACAAAAACATATCTTCATCTTCCCATTCTTTTTCTGTCCTTCTGATTACAACAAAGGAACTCACACTACTTCTGCTTATGGCTAAATTTTCCAGCTTTCCCTTATGAGCTTTGAATCTCATCAACCGGCTTTCTCTGGAAACTTAGAGATCTATTTTCCTTTCTCTTTTTTGTTTGGTCAAAACATTACTTTTGAAAGTAATCACTTTATGAGAAAGACAAAGTAGACAACACCTTCTGCAAACACCATTGTTTTATTTTCAATCTATTTCTTTCTTTGAATTTAAAATGTATCACCTATAGGTAGCATACAGGTGGTTCTTCTATTTTTTTCCAGTCTGACAACCTCTGACTTTTGATTGGATTATTTAATCTATTTATATTTAGTGCCATTTCACTTTTTGTTTTCTATATTTCTCATGCTGTTTTTGCTTCTCCATTCCTCCTTTACTGTTTTCTTTTGGAATACGTGAATATTTTCTAGTATAACTTTTAATAATATTTTTAGTATTTCTTGAGTTATTTCTTAGTGTTTGCTCTAGAGTTTATAACACATGCCTAAACTTAGCAGTGACACCTTCAGATTTGTACCAACATAATTCTAATGATAGGAATATTTTACTTCTATATAGCTCTATTCCCTTTTTCCCCTTTTTGGCTATTATTGTTATATTTTTTGCAACTCTTTATGTTACAAATTCCAAAATAAATTATCATAACTATTACTTTATATGTTCTTTGTTGTTGTTAGGAGCTCGTCAAATCGATTCCGATTCATGGTGACCCTATGTATAACAGAACCCTATGCCCAGTCCTGTGCCATCCTCACCATCCTTGCTTAAGCCCCTTACTTTATGTAGATTTACGTAACTAAAGAGACTGAGAAAAAAAAAAAGGAAGTATGTATTTGTAGTGTTTACTGAGTTAACCTCCTTAGTTACCTTTTCTGGTTCTCTTCGTTTGTTCCAGTGGATGTGTGCTACCACCAGGTGTTATTTCCTTACTTCTACACAGCTTCCTTCCTACATGCCTTTGCTGTTATTGTCAAATATATTTCATTTCTACATTTTGTAGGCCCAACCATAAATCATACACATATTATTTTATATAGTTGCTTTTATAAATCAGTTAAAAAAAGAAATATGCATTATACAGTTTTTTATAGTGGTTCAGTGGTAGAATTCTCACCTTCATGAGGGAGACTCGAGTTTGAGTTCCGGCCAATGCAACTCATACACAGCTACCACCCATCTGTCAGTGGAGGCTTGTGTGTTGCTATGATGCAGAACAGGTTTCAAAGGACCTGCCAGATTAAAATGTACTAGGAAGAAAGGTGATCTACTCCTAAAAAACTTTATGGGTCACAATGATCTGATCCACAACTGATCATAGTGATGGTGCAGGACCAAGCAGCATTTCATTTTGCAGTGCATGGAGTTGTATGAAGTCCAGGTCCAAGTTAAAGGCAGCTAACAACATCAATGAGTCTCATATGAAACTATCAGCTTATGCGAAGGGGAAAAAAAGTAATGTATTCTTATTGAAGGAAAAAAAATTAAGAAATAGGAAATAAATCAGTGACAATGGCCCATTTAAAAATAGAACTTGTTACTTGTTGCTCTGGTTCTGACATCATTTATGAGTTCATGGTTAGCTGGTAAACTACTATAGGGAATAAAGCTATGTCATTACAGTCAGCCATGGTTATATCTTTATCTTTTGCTCTTTAAGCATTTTTTTTTTCCTTCCTTCTGACAAATGCTCACCAAATCTAGCATCTCAAATGATTCTGATACACAGTCTTCTTTTGTAACACATGATTTGGGTATGATGATGTTATGACTTGTGAAATAAAACCTCAACTTTTCTTTCACTTTTTTTCATATTGCTTGCATAAGCATACTAGTTCTTACAAAAATAAAGCTTCTATCCCCATAATCCCTCTGAATCACACTTTTTTTTTCATCTTGATGCTTTTCTTACTAGTATATTAATAAATCTGACATGTCCTCAACACAAACTCAACTAAAAAAATTACATTTTATTTACTTGTTTATTTTTGACATTACACATAGTTAAAATGTTCATACAAGTTCTGGAGGTCCAGGGCTTGCAGCCCAATTCAGAATTTCAGACAGGATTTTGACATAGATCTTAAGCAGTTTGATCCCTGGCATGAAAACTTCAAAATCCATGGTCAGCATTTATCACGTCATACATTAGTAAAAAAGCTGCGGCCAATCATTTTTGTTAAGTTACCAAACACATCTATTGTGATGGACGTGCAACGTTTTCACAGAAGCATTATAATACCAAAATTTAATGAAAATCTTAACAATGGTATGTATAAAGTTCCCAGCCAAAGCAGTAAATGGTATTTAAGTTTAACTACACTGACTGCATTTCTGCTTTATGATGTCATAGGCTCTATTTGCCATACATTCTATTTGACATATATTCTATATTTTTAATACAGCTGTTATGTCCTTCAGGTGTGCCTCTTTTACAGATTAAACATTCTCACATCAACTTGACCACTTTATTTGACTTTTTTGTTTTTTTTCTGGACACCTGGCTCATGTGGGTACTACCTTCTTAACATAATAGTGTTTATTTCTGACCTCTGAAACATCTTGCTATCAATTAACACAACATCATTGGTTTTATTTGACCAGTGTGAATTTAAATGGAATCATTACTTCAATTAGCTAGGGTATTAGACTAATTTTATAATGAGAAGCATGACTCCCCATATTTAATAGAGTCATGTAAAGTATGTTGTGCATGTTAGTTGACCTTTAAGTAAATGAATCCAAAAAATTTTACACACTAATATTAAGCCATTTATATACATTTGTTTCCTATCTAAATATGGGACTTTATCTCTTCATAGGAAGTGCTGGTGGTATAGTGATTAAGAGCTATGGATGCTAACAAAAAGGTCAGCAGTTTGAATCCACCAGGCGCTCCTTGGAAACTCTGTGGGACAGTTCCATTCTGTCCTATAGGGTGGCTATAAGTCGGAACTGACTCCATGGCAATGGATATCTCCTAATAATACCTCCTTATTGTTTTTGGTTTATTATTTGCATCTATGTGATTCTTGCATTCCTTTACTTCTTCGAACTTATTTGTTTACTTTTTCAGTTTTGTAATGTTTCCATGTTTTGTAAACAAGTCTCTATTTTGGCCTCATCTGATTGCCAATTAATATACTGAGCAGAACCTAACCTAGTGGTAATATTTCAAATTCCCTTAATTAACTTTAACAGATTTATTATTCAAAAAAATTGAGCAAAGACAAAACATTAATTGATAACGGTGCATATTTGGGAAGGGTGTAACATCAAACATCCAAGTGAAAATAAAAAAGATTGACAAATTAGAAAAATAAAAAACAATATAGAGATACTATAGAAAAGAGACAAAAAGACTACTACATTTCATAAAAGAAGGTTTGACAAATATTGTCAAATGTTAAGGAGTCAGATAAAGAAATCACATTATATATAATAATTAACAGTTTCTCATTTCTTTAAAGCTAAATTTCTTTTCAGTTAGAGAAAATTTTTTTTCACATAAATACATTGAGCAATAAGCAAGGGAATGTGAGAACAAAAAATATTTTACTACAAGTAATTATGAGTTAGAGAAAGTATCCAAATTTACATAAAACACATATGCAATGAATTAAAATGGACCCAGCATCACGAAGCAGTACCAGCTTCCAAAGATGGCAATACCTGTAGACCTTATAAATGAAATTAATCAGATTGAGGACAGCTGAGTAAGAAAGCAGAGAACATGGTTGAAGTTAAGACATGCTGAAAAACCTAAACTTCGGAACAAGCTTATTTTGTCTCCAAAACATTGTTTCTAACTCTGTTTTACACTGGAAGCAACATAAAATTACTATTTAATGTGCAAAATTTTGATCAGTAGATGATTCCCTTAGAATATACTTTGTAAGTAAAACCTTTGATACTGACCTCCATGTCAATAGTGCTTAATGTTAATATCGAGATTAATTTTAATTGCTTTTTATTGACAATCGAGAGATTATCTCTATGAAGAAGAAACTCATGAACCTAATAAAGAATATGAGTCATATGCATCCATTGAAGATTGATCCACCTCCTTCAACATATATGTCTCTTGAACTCTTTATAACAGCTGAGTCTGTTGTATGTGCTTGTTTTTGTTTTTGGTGTGTATGTGTGTATGTGTGTGTTCACCTGAATATTTGTATGTGTATACGAGTCCAGAAGAAAGTAGAAAAAGTGTTTACGAAATTTTGAGGAGAAAGGTAAGAAATGGAAGGAGTGTTGTAATTGTTGCATTCAAATTAGTCAGCAGTGTTCTTGACAGAAAATTTTTGCACAAACTCTGGCTTATTTTTTAATAAGTGTATGTGTGTATGGATATGGAAAGATAGATAAAAAGTCAAAAGTTTAGAGCTGTAATAAAACTATAGCCCTGAAATTTGATTTAAGCATCTCCTCCAGACCTATATCAATAAATTAAAAAAGGAACATCCATTATTACTTTAAAGCATTTATGAAATGTGTGTTATATAGCTAACACTTATCTCAGAAGAGGTAAAAAGAGATTGAAAGGATGTTTCAAAATATTTTACATGATTAGTTCCCTATGATATTGTGACTTTTGTTTCAACACTTCCTCTTCTTTTATCCACAGCCAAGACTTCATTGTAAAGAAACTCTGCTTTTAAAGACCTGGTGAGGGTATAGAATGATTATAAAATGGCCATCTAATTTATCTTATCCCTAATTGGTACAGATACTTGAGTAGTAACAGAATGTGTTGTCTTTGAAAATATTCTAATGAAAACCTTGTGTTTGAACTAGCCTTTGAAAGTTAATTAAATATTCTGTTTAGTTCAGAAAATTAACCAGGCAATCACAGAAATGAAAGATTCTTTTCCTATTAATCAAACTCCATAAAGCCTTCTTTACTTCCCTATTCCTGAGGCTGTAGATCAGAGGATTCAGCATGGGGAGCACCACTGTGTAGAACACGGAAGCCACTTTGTCCTGATTCAAGGAGTAGCTAGAATTGGGTCTCAGATAAGTATAGATGGTGGTTGCATAGAACAGAATTATAGCAGTCAAGTGGGAGGCACAAGTTGAGAATGCTTTGCGCCTCCCCTGCCCTGAATGCACACGAAAGATGGAGAAGAGAATATAGGAGTAGGAAGTGAGGATGACCAGCAGAGTTCCAGCCATATTCACACCAGCAAAAGTGGAAATAATGCTTTCATTCAGGAGTGTGTCAGAACAAGAGAGCTTAAAAAGAGGAGGGCTGTCACAGAAGAAGTGATGAATGATATTGGAAGCACAGAACGGTAAGCTGCTTACATAACTTGTGTTAACCATGGAGTTCAGCAATCCTGCTGTAAAGGCCCCAGCTGCCATTTTAAGGCAGACTGTCCTGGACATGATTAAGGAGTAAAGGAGTGGGTTACATATGGCCACATAGCGGTCATAGGCCATTAACCCAAAGAGGATGCATTCAGTTGTTGCCAGGGCAATAAAGAAATACATCTGCAAGAAGCAGCCAGCAAAGGAGATGGTTTTCTTCTCAGACATTAAATCTACCAGCATCTTTGGGGTGATGGTGGATGAGTAGCAAACATCCACAAAGGACAAGTTAGCCAGGAAGAAATACATGGGTGTGTTTAGTCGAGAATCCATCCTGATTAGCAGGATCATCCCCACATTCCCCAGAACTGTGAGTATGTAAATCACAAAAAATAGCAAAAAGAGGATGATCTGTAGCTCCAGGGAGTCTGTTAATCCTAACAGGATGAACTCAGTCAGTGAGGTATAGTTTTTTCTGGTCATTTATTACAAATACGATTTGTTTAAATTTTGTATTATGTTTAAATAGTTTACTCTCCAAAACTTTACAGGAAGAAGTAGAAATATTAATGAGGACATTCACATATGGTGGGAAAAAGATAACCTAGGATAATATAGTATAGTAAATGGAATTAATGAAATGAGAGAAAATCAATAGAGGACAAATGGAAAATGTATTTGATTTTAACAAGCAATTATCTGTAACAAATCTGGGTTGTAAGCCTTTAAAATCACTTCTCTAAGTCCCCAGATTCTTATTGTGTTTTTGAAAATGCAATATATATATTTCTCATTCTTTTATACCAGTCCACCATCAAATGCAAAGGATAAAAATATTCTTGCTGAAGTCTTTCCAATTCTCTGAACAACTGCATGGACTTAATTCAAGGATAATATTTTCTTTCCCTTAAAACTACTATGTGCAATCTTTTCCAAAATTCATGCATTGCCTCTAGAAATAGCTTTTGTGTAACCCTCAGCAGCAAAAATAGTAACACTTTCAGCTAAGCAATATTTTGGCATTCATTATATAGTCATGAAAAAATTTGTAATTTTGAAATGTGAACCAAATTGTTTTTTCTAGTTACAAAGCTGGTATAAATATCAAATTAGTGCCACGTAGCAGCAGACATGGTATCTGTCCATCTCGGGGAATGGCAGTACCAGATCCTTTGAACTTCCTTCCCAGATAGTGTCTTACCTGTGTAGTTTATCATTTTCTTTAATATTTGGAGGTCTCAGTTAGGAGTGAAAACATAACAAGATGAAAAACTTCATTTTTAGAAAATTCTGTGTTATGTTAAATTACCTCTTTGAGTTACCCTCTGAGTAAATACATGGTGAGACACTTTTATTTTGTTTTATCTCAGGAGGATTGTGGAACTATGGGGGCTGTCTGTAGGTATTAATTGTGATATCAATTCTCTAAAGGCAGGAACTCCAGTCTCAAAAGAAAAGAAAACATGACACTGAACATGAGAAAATATACTTCAAAGCTGTTGGTGTTCCAAATTATGTGGAGCTTGCATCATAAGGTGGTCTCTGATCTCTAGGTAATGTTAAAGTCTTTCACCAAAGTCAGATTCACTAATTTTAATTAATTAATTATATTGCCTCATTCTTGCTATTTTGAAATTATTCCAAAGAAATAAATTGCAAAATACCAAATTTGTATCTGCCCTTTAGCCAGTGTTTGTGTATGTGTGTTCTTTAATAAACATATTTATAATGGCTGCTTTGAAGTCTTTTGTCTATTAAGTCCAACATCTGAGCTCTCACACAAACAGTTTTGTTGTCTCCTTTTTTTCTGGTGTATGGCTTGCACTATTCTGTTCCTTTGCATGCTTCAATATTTTTTGTTGAAAACTGGACATTTTACTTTATTTAGTTATTTTTTACTGTATACGTGTTTTTTATTGTACTTCAGACAAAAGTTTACAGAGCAAACTACCTACTCATTAAACAATTAGTACACATATTGTTTTGTGACATTGGTTGCGAACCCCACAACATGTCAACACTCTCCTCTTCTCTATCTTCAGTTCCCTATTACAAGCTTTCCTGTCCCCTCTTGCCTTCTAGTCCTTGCCCTTGGGCTGGTGTGCCCCTTTACTCTCATTTTGTTTTATGGGCCTGTCTAATCTGTGCCTGAAGGGTGAACATCAAGAGTGGCTTCATTACTGAGCTAAAAGTGTATCTGGGGGCCATACTCTCGGGGTTTCTCCAGTCTCTGTGAGGCCAGTAAGTCTGATCTTTTTTTGTGAGTTAGAATTTTGTTCTATATTTTTCTCCAGCTCTGTCTGGGACCCTCTGTTGTTACCCCTGTCAGAGCAGTCAGTCATGGTAGCTGGGAACCATCTAGTTGTACTGGACTCAGTCTTGTGGAGGCTCTGGTAGTTGTCGTCCATTAGCCCTTTGGTTCAATCTTTCCTTTGTGTCTTTGGTTTTCTTCATTCTCCCTTGCTTCAGATAGGATGAGACCAGTGGAGTGTATCAGACAGCTGCTCACAAGCTTTTAAGACTCCAGACACTACTGACCAAAGCAGAATGTAGAACATCTTATTTACAAATTATGTTATGGCAATTGAGCTAGATGGTCTCTGAGACCACGGTCCCCACAGCCCTCAGCCTAGTAATTTAATCTCTCAGAGAATTTGGATGTGTCTATGGAGCTTCTATGACCTTGCCTTGGACAAGTTATGCTGGCTTCCTTAATATTGCATAATGTCTACTCTTCACCAAAGTTACCACTTATCTATTGTCTAGTGATTTTCCATCCCCACCCCTTCCCTCGCTCATAACCATCAAAGATTTTTCTTTTTTGTGCAGAAACCTTTTCATGAGTTTTTAAAGTAGTGTTCTCATACAATATTTGTACTTTTTTGATTGCCTTGTTTCACTCAGCATAATGCCGTCCAGATTCATCCATGTTGTGAGATGTTTCACAGATTCATCATTGTTCTTTATCATTGTGTAGTACTCCATTTTGTATATGTACCATAGCTTGTTTATCCTTTCATCTGTTGATGGACATCTAGGTTGTTTTCATCTTTCTGCTATTGTGAACAATGCTGTAATGAACATGAGTGTGCATATGTCTATTCTTGTTGGGCTCTTATTTCTCTAGGACATATTCCTAGAGGTCGGATTGCTGGACCATATGGTATTTCTATTTGTAGCTTTCTAAGGAAGTGCCATATTGTTTTCCAAAATGGTTGTACCATTTTTGCATTCCCACAGAAGTGCATAAGAGTTCCAATCTCCCCGCAGCCTCTCCAACATTTGTCATTTTTTGTTTTTTTGATTGTGCCAGGAATGCCGGAGTGAGATAATATCTCATTGTGGTTTTGATTTGGATTTCTCTGATGACTAGTGATCACGAGCATTTCCTAATGGAACACTGGACATTTTAGATAATATGTTGTAGCGATTGCGGATACTTACCCCTCCTGGGGCTTGCTAGTTTTGTTTGCTTGTTTACTATTAGTGACTTGTTTGGGCAATATTAATGAAGTCTATTTTTCCTCCAGTATGAAGGCTCTGCTGTTGCTCCTTACAGGGCACAGCCAGGGCATATGCTCAGTTACCCTGGCATGATGGTTATCAGAACTTTCTTTGACTATTCTTTCCCTGATCTCTCTGTTAAGCTGTTGGCCAATCTCTCCATCATACTCAATTGTTAGACTTCACAAATTACCAAATGATTGCTCTATTGTTTTTAACAATGTCCTGGGACACAAATTCCTCCACAGTTTCATTCAATTTAATTTGGTCCCCTTTGCAGGAGTAGCTATGAAGGTCAGTCTTTGAGATTGTTCTGAACCCAGAATTACTCTTCTTAAGTATATCTTTCCCTGATTCTGTCTGGTAAACTAGCTGCCCTGTAATTTATCTGTTGCTCTCATGAAGCTACCAACCTCCTCTTAGTTGCTTACCACCAGAATCTATTTTGTTCCTGATAACACTCTCAGGAATGCACTTCCCCACATTCTATTCCAAATAAATTCAATTCCTTTGAGGAGAACTTTGGAGCTTCCTGTTCTTATGGCCTGCCTTTCTCTTTGGGCAAGAAAGAGAGTCCACAGCTTGGAGTAGGGACAATAGTACACTTCTCTTAGAGTGACATCCCTACTTTACAAGCATGATGCTGAGCTGGGGTCGCAGCCTCTGGTCTTCTAATCTTACCTCTCCCATTGTGAAACCTCCACCTTAAAAGTCAGCTGGGAAAGTTGTTTGAGTCCTCAGTATTTTTCATCCACCAAATCTGGGATAGAGTTTCCACCTTATAAGTGTGGATTGGGTGGCGAGAAGAAGGGAGTCCCTAACTTCTCTGACTCACTCATCTGGAATATAGTCTCTGTGACTTGTAGCTGGTGAGAATAAAAAGTGGTGGTAGTCTGTCACTTCCAGGAAGATACCATTGACCTTGTCTGGGAATTGAGTAGGGAGAGAGTCCAATATTCATGGCCACACCTACCAAGAGTAGAGCTTCTATTATAAAGAGTTGGAAGAGAGGAAGGTCAGGAGTGGCTCATGGCTCACAAACCACAAACTTTCACTGTTTCTACCAAGGTTTAGTACATTTTTTTTTTCCTGAATAAATGTTTCCTCATTTGTTTTGTATTCTTTGGGCAACTTACAGAGACTTTAAATGGTTGTGATTGTATAATCTTATCAGTTATTGTATTTTGCTGGGGACCAGGTCTGTGGAGTTTCTTAAGCTATCATTCTAGAACAAGACCCTCCAACATGCAATTAACTTCATGATTTCAATATACTTGAGAGAAACTGCAGGACAAAGATGTGGCAGTCTGTTTCCGTAAAGATTACAGCCTTGTAAACCCCATAGGCTGTTCTATTCTGTCCTATAGGGTTGCTATGAGTTGGAATCAACTCAACAGCAATGGGCTTGGCCTATGTTAAGTCTGAGACTCTTTGAGTGGCAAAAACGGTTAAGTGCTCAACTAGTAGCCAAAAGTTGAGTGATTAAAACCCACCTAAAGGCAACTCAGAAGACAGGTCTAGCATTCTGCTTCCAAAAGGTCACAGCCTAGAAAACCCTATGGAGCAGTTCTACTCTGCACACATGAGATGTCCATGAGTCAGAATTAACTCATCAGCACTAACAACAACATATTAAGTCCATATTTGTAGTGTGAGAGTAGAGTGAGAGCTGAGATTTCAAGTCAATGTAGAAAAATAATCTTTCATTTTTCTTTGGAACTTGAACTTCAAAGGGCTGAGTTCCATTTGTTGACATACACAATAGGTAGTGCGTTTTCCAGCCATTAGAAGATATTTACTGTCACTGGTAGCTTAGAACTTACTTAAAGATAGTTCAGTCTACTTTAAGTCAAAGGGTTAGAAATAATAATTGATGTATAACTAGGCAACTGGACAAGGTTCCAAGGAGACTTATCAATTGTATTAAAAAAAAAAACACACACATTAAGTGTGAGAAGGTATATTCAGTTACCAAAAGTAAATAAATAAATAAGACAAAACAAAACAAAAAAGAAAACATTTGATTATAGACTTTAAAAAAAAAAAAAGAGAGAGAGACTTTTTCATCTGAAGCAATAAATGGTAGTCAAGGATGGACCCAGGTTAATTGGGAAACAAAGCTAATAAAGTATTATTGGCTGCCTTTGGAAAAAAAAAAAGAATGCATTCCAAATTCAAAATTAGATATGAAATGTTGAAAGAGGAAATAACTCACAATTAATTGCATACTTCCAAAAAAGCTAACAATTACCACAGACAGGTGGGGTTGTAGTGGGTAATAAGAGTAAAAAGATGTGCTGATCCAAATAGTGAGGTGAGAAAAAATGGCGCCCAGGCAGAAGCACCGCACCGTCCCTTCACAGCAAAGATCCAAAAAACTAAGCCAAACAGAGAATACAACAATCCTGAAACCCTAAAACATCAAATGAAGAGATAAAGAACTCAGCCAAGCACCAAATGGAGTGAGAAAACTGACAGAGAATGGAGAGCGAGGAGAGATGCATGCAGAGGTCCCCTACCAGCTAACGCAGCACAGATCCACCATCTTGGACTCCTATCGGAGACCAGCAAACAAGGGTACCAGAAAGCAGCCTCACGGGGTGTCCAGTGGGAGACAAAACAACCGGTAACTTGCAGTGTGCGCTTTCCCACCCCCCAACCCTCTTAGTCCTGGCTCGGCCTCCTCGGCTTCCCGCAGCCACGGTCTCTTGACCGGGAAGCGCCGGCTGCTTGGATTCCACACACCCGAGCGGGCGGCTCACTCGGTGCCATTTGTTGGCTGCTGGTGTTGCTTTTTTCCACTTCTTTTGATTTCTTCCTTGCCTCTCGCCATATCCCCCTCCTTTCACTTCAGTGCCTCGCTCTGTGCGCCATCTTTGCTTCTTCCTGAGGGGCTGCAGAGTGCCGGTAATTTGGGATATATGCTTTCACACTCTCTACTCTTCTTCACCCACACTTGGCCCCCTCTGCTTCCCGTGGACACCGTCTCTTGTCCAGAAACACCAGCCCGCACTAGGTGGCTCTATGAGTGCCATTTGTTGGCTGCTGGTGTTGCTTTTTTTTTTTTTTTCCCTGCTTCTTTTGATTTCTTGCTTGCCTCTCACTGCCTCCCCCTCCTTTCGCTCAAGTGCCTGGGGCCATACACCATCTTTGCTTCTTCCTGAGGGGCTGCGGAGCTCCATTTGAGTGCGGAGCTGCTTCCCGGGCTGGGCTACCCTGCTGGTGGGATCCCGGTGGTTTTGTTCGTTTGTTTGTTTTGAATTGTTTGTTTGTTTTCTTTTCCTTTTCTTGAGTTGGGAGCCATTTCTGGCCAGGCAGAGCTGCGTGGCAAGGAGACTCCCATTCGGCTTCAACAGACGTGCAGAGGGATCCCTGACGGCATTTCTTTCTTCGTTGTTTTTTTTCCTGTTTTTTTTTGGGGGGGGGGGCTTTCTTGTTCTTTTTTTTTTTAATTTGTTTTGTTTTCTTTTCCCTCCTTTTCCCTTTTTGTCTTTCTTCATAGCTCAGTTTCTCATCTCTCTATATCTTCCTTCTCTTTCTGATCCCTGAATACCTGGCGTTGTATACCTCTATGCCTTCTAGCCAGGCTGTACTGCAACATCTGAAAGTGACTTCCCCAAACCTCATAGCTGCACTGGTGGGATCCCTGGGAAACTTGCGGTTCTTTAACCTTTCTGATTTTTATTTATTCATTCTTTTCTTTTTTTCCTCTTCCCCTTTCTGTTTTTCTCCATTTCATAGTCTCTCATCTCTCCACTCCAACAGCAAGCTCCCCTAGCATTCTTTTTTGTTTGTTTGTATGTTTTTGGCTCCTGTTCCTCTCTCCTCTCTCCCATATTCATCTTAGCTCCACACATACCAATCTCTCTGCTACATCCTGCCTACCTGCACCATGCACTTAACATCACATCACTAAGCAGCACAGGCATGACCTACTGGAATCTGCCCTGCACTGATTACCAACCCGCTCTGGTGGCTATAGTAAGTGCCACAAACAACCGGTCACAGTAACTCCTCTTCAGCTAGACCTGCCCTGCTGTACCATATCTGAGTGACTGACCCTGCCAGTTGGAGAAGGAGGCAAAAAGTATTGAGTGCACAGATGAGTAAACAACAAAGAACACACAGTCTGCCTGCTCAGACATAGTCAAATTTTTTTTTTAAAAGGGACGAAACAAACAACTCTAAAATCAATAAACAAGAAAAATAACTACTGAATGCCCCCAAAACAGCAGACAATATCAAAACATTTACAAAAACAGGACAGGATGGTTCCAACAGATGTCCAAAATAAAACACCAGATGACTCTCCAGTGGAAGAAAATGCACTAGAACTACCTGATAGGTGATTCAAATCTCTAATACTCAGAATTCTCCAAGAGCTGAGGCAAAAAGCTGACAAACGTGAGGAAAAAATAGGCAAATTCATGGAAAATATAGACAAAAAATTGGAAGATTCAGGAAGATAATGCAGGAACAACATGCCAAAATAAATTCACAACTAGAAATTATACAAAGACAACAATTACAAATCCAAAAGATAAACAACAAAATTTCAAAAATGGAGGGTGTCATAGAAGGGCTGAGAAGCAGATTTGAAATGGTGGAAAACAGGATCAGTGGAACTGAAGACAAACACTTGGATACAACTCTGTTTGAGGAAAACTCAGAAAAAAGAACAAACAAAAAGGAAGAGACCCTGAGAGTTATGTGGGACACAATCAAAAGCAAAAATTT
>NW_004444172.1:802227-803275 GCF_000243295.1 Trichechus manatus latirostris | reverse complement strand
ACCAAGTAGGATTCATACCAGGTAATCAAGGATGGTTCAACATTAGAAAATCAATCAACGTAATCCACCACATAAATAAAAGGAAAGAAAAGAATCACACGATCATCTCAACTGATGCAGAAAAGGTGTTTAACAAAGTCTGACACCCATTCCTGATAAAAACTCTCAATCAAATAGGTATAGAAGGGAAATATCTCAACATAATAAAGGGCATCTATGCAAAACCAATGGCCATCATTCCTAATGGAAAGAGGCTGAAAACATTCTCCTTGAAAACAGGAACAAGACAAGGATGCCCTTTATCACCACTCCTATTTAACATTGTGCTGGAAATTCTAGCTAGAGCAATGAGGCAAGAAAAAGAAATAAAGGGCTTCCAAATTCGTAATAAAGAAGTTAAACTGTCCCTGTTTGCAGATGATATGATACTATATATAGAAAACACTAAAGACTGCATGAGAAATCTACTGGAACTAATAGAAAGATTCAGCTGAGTAGCAGGATACAAGATAAACATTCAAAAATAAGTTGGATTCCTATACACCAATATGGAGAATGATGCAAAGGAAATCAGGAAAACAATACCATTTATAATAGCCCCTACAAAGATAAAATACTTAGGAATAAATCTAACCAGGGATGTAAAAGACCTATACAAAGAAAAGTACAAAACACTACTGCAAGAAACCCAAAGGGATCAACATAAATGGAAAAACGTACCGTGCTCATGGATAGGTAGACTCAACATTGTGAAAATAACAATTCTACCTAAAGCAATTTACAAATACAAAGCAATCCCGATCCAAATACCAACAACAGTCTTCAAAGAGATGGAGAAACTAATCACTAACTTTATATGGAAAAGGAAGAAGCCCCAAATAAGTAAAGCACTACTGAAGAAGAATAAAGTTGGAGGACTCACACTACCTGACGTCAGCTACAGTAGTCAAAACAACCTGGTACTTGTACAATGACAGATACATTGATCAGTGGAACAGAATTGAGAACCGAGATGTAAATCCATCCACCTACGGTCACCTGATCTTCG
>NW_004444172.1:706130-801456 GCF_000243295.1 Trichechus manatus latirostris | reverse complement strand
GCAATAGCAAAACGATGGAAACAACCTAGATGCCCATCAACAGATGAATGGATAAACAAACTATGGTACATACACACAATGGAGTACTATGCAACAAGAAAGAACAATGATGAATCTGTGAAGCATCTCATAACATTGATGAAACTGGAGGACATTATGTTGAGTGAAATAAGTCAACCACAAAAGGACCAATATTGTATGAGACCTCTTTTGTAAAAACCCATGAAAAAGCTCACACACAAAATATAACAATCTTTGTTGGTTACCAGGGCTGGGAGGGGTGGGGGGTAAATACTAAATAGGCAATAGATAAGTGACACCTTGGGTGAAGGGTGAGACAGTACACAATACAGCGGAAAACCAGCACAACTTGTACAAGGAAAGGTGATGGAAGCTCCATAGACATCCAAGCTCCCTGAGGGACTGAGTTGCTGTGTGGAGGGCTGTCGGGACCATGGTCTTGGGGAAAATCTAGCTCAATTGTCATAACGCATTTTATAAAGACAATGTTCTACATTCTACCTTGGTGAGTAGCGTCTGGGTTCTTAAAAGCCTGTGAGCAGCCATCTAAGATACTCCAATGGTCTCTTCCCTTTAGCAGCAAGGGAGAATGAAGAGAACAGGTTACAAGGAAAAGATTAGTCTGAAGGACTGATTGTCCACAGCTACCAAGGCCTTCACTGGACTGAGTCCAGTACAGCTAGATGGTGCCCGGCTACCACCACTCACTGCTCTGACCAGGATCACAAAAGAGGGTTCTGGACAGAGCTGGAGAAGGATGTAGAACAAAATTCTAACTCCCAAAGAGACCAGATTTACTGACCTAAAGGAGACTGGAGAAACCCCGAGAGTATGGCCCCCAGACACCCTTTTAGCTGAGTGGTGAAGTCATCTCCGAGGTTCACCGTTCAGCCGGGGAGTGGACAGGCCCATAAAACCAAATGGGACTAATGAGGTACAGCAGTCCAGGGACAAGGGCAAGAAGGCAGAAGGGGACAAGGAAACTGGTGATAGGGAACCCAAGGTTGAGTAAGGATAGTGTTGATATGTTGTGAGGTTGTTAACCATTGTCATAGGGCTACATGTATACTAACTGTTAAATGAGAAACTATTTTGTTCTGTAAGCCTTCATCTAAAGTGGGAATAGCAGCACGATTGGAAGAGCGTAGTCGATGTCACTGAACTGTGTATGTAGAAATTTTTGAAATAGTGTATCCTTGGCTATGGATATTTTCAGCAATATAAAAAAAGGTCGAGAAGGGAGAATGTTGACATGTTGTGGGGTTGTTAACCAATGTCATAAAACAATATATGTAATACTGTTTCATGAGAAACTATTTGTTTTGTAAGCCTTCACCTGAAATGCAATTAAAAAAATAATAATAATGCTAGGCAGTAAGTGGTATTGCTCCTCCATGCACTCTCTTTGTATCTGGAAAAGCAAATTTGCTTGAGGTTTGTGCCAAGAAAGGATTTCAGAAAAGGTCAGATCTATTCAGAGAAAATTGTTTTGAAAAATAAAACAGAGTAATTGCCAACAGAAGCATTCTCCTAGAAATTAAGTAAATACTCAAGAGAGATTTCCCCCCAATGTGTATGTAACTATTTTCTATTTAAGAGCACTTGGTGTTTGAAAACAAGCAAAGGCTATTGTAGAATCACTGTGACTTCCTGAGATAAAAGAAAAAAAAAATGTAAATCTTAAAAAAAAGTATATATTATCAAAATAACTAGAGTCTCCTATACAGCTTTATGCAATCTTTGAAGGTAAGTTGTTATTATATTGATAGGATATTTCACATAAGGATAGTTTTAAATTTGAAGATCAAGATACAACTAATAAAACAGAAAAAAACGTAGTTCTGGGAAAAACTGTATTTGAAAATGAGTGAAGTACTTAAGATAAGACATGCAGCCCTCTAACCTTCCTAACTACAAATTAAATTAGACTCATGACAAATGATCATAACAATAGTATTTATTATTTATAATAAAAACACCTACTCCTCATCTATGACACGTTTAGGTTACAAAGACCAGGTAGTTACACGGAAATTGGCATTATGTGAAAATGCAGGATTTCTATTTCTGTTTTCAGACTATCTCAATTTGTCTGATTTTTTTTTTAGTTGGAAAATGTAATCATAGAAATAATAACAGCTAAGTTTTACTGATGTGCTTATCACTGTGATGAGTCCAGTTATGGATTATGCCTCTGCCTAAAAGGAGGCTTGGAGGAGACAAAGCCAAATAAAGCAGGGCTGTGTTACTGGAGGGCCATTGCTTAACCACTTCAGCCTCCTCCAGTGCTGCCTCCAGGGCTCTACTCCGACTTTATAAGCCCTGAATTCTTGATCCAGGAGTCTGCTTTGCCCTCAGGGCTTGGTAAGTCACCAATGCTAGGACTTTCTGAGAGGGAACTGGGAGTCCGGCCTAGCACCAGCCCCATCAAGGCAGAGTCTTCAGGCCCAGTTCGGCTCACTTTGGGATGTCATTAAACTCACATGTATTTCTTCCAGATGCCTTCTCTGTTGCCTCCTTCTTTCCTTTCTTCCCACCAACAGTGATTTCGAGCTGCAAGGACTCAGGCTTCAGAAAAGCTTGGAACCCAGAACAGGCACCCACTGGCTCGGTGCTGCCTGCTTGTCTGCCCAGTGGTCTTGGCCATGAAGGAGGTAGGTCCATGGCAACTGGATGTGTTGCCTCCACTTGCAGGAGGGAGCAAATTGCTGGGAAAGCCTAGCACAGCTTCCTGGAGGCTGTCCAGAGACTCTCCTCAAGGGAGGGAATACTCTCCAGATAGTAGATTTTTTACTATTGTGGTAAGTGTGAAATATCATAACAAGCAAGTCGGTAAGTGAGGAGTAGATGTAATTTATTTAAGGTCGTTTTGACAACTACTGTTAATAGGACTGGAGGAAGACTCATTAACAACCTGCATTATGCAAATGACACAACCTTGCTTGTTGTAAGTGAAGAGAACTTGAAGCACTTGCTAATGAAGATCAAAGACTACAGCCATCAGTATGGATTACACCTCAACATGAAGAAAACAAAAATCCTCACAACTAGACCAATAAGCAACATCATGATAAACAGCGAAAAGACTGAAGTTGTTTTATTTCAGTCTTTCATTTTACTTGGATCTACAATCAACACCCATGGAAACAACAGTCAGGAAATCAAAAGACACATTGCATTGGGCAACTCTGCTGCAAAAGACCTCTTTAAAGTGATAAAAAAACAAACATGTCACCTTGAAGAGTAAGGTGCGCCTGACCCAAGCCATGGTGTTTTCAATTGCCTAATATGCATGTGAAAGCTGGACAATGAACAACGAAGACCCAAGAAGAACTGATGCCTTTGAATTATGGTATTGGCAAAGAATATTGAATATACCATGGACTGCCAAAAGAATGAACAAATCTGTCTTGGAAGATGTACAGCCAGGATGCTCCTTGGAAGCAAAGACGACGAGACTACATCTCAAGTACTTTGGACAGGTTATCAGGGGAGATCAGTCTCTGGAGAAGGACATCATGCTTGGTAAAGGAGAGGACCAGCGAGGAAGAGGAAGACCCTCAGTGAGACAGACTGACACAGTGGCTGCAACTATGGGCTCAAGCATAACAAAGATTGTGAGCATGGGGCAGGATCGGGCAGTGTTTCATTCTGTTGTACATAGGGTCGCTGTGAGTCGGAACAACTTGACACGGCACCTAACAACAACAGTGCTAATAGAAATAAGGAAATATGAGCGAATGCTTGTCTGATCACCTTCACATTGAAAGTTATTAAGTCGAAATTTTTAGCTGATTGGACTAGAAAGTGGAGTAGGGTGTAGTAGATTTGAGGAGAGAAGGAAATATGTGAATAATTGTTTTGAAAAGATGAGAAGTAAATACTAAACAAGTGTAATATGAATTGTCAGGTAGTGCCCAGTGACTGCTTGATATCTGAAGACATTAACAGAAAGTGAAGCAAGATATTTGTGTTTTTCTCAGATCTCATTCACATGCTCTGTCCTCAGGTAGGGCCAGAGTAAATAATAATTGTGTATAATCAAAGTTATGATTTCATTAATGAAAATTACTATGAAGGAGAGGAGAGAGAAACGGAGTTAGATTTGGTTGCATGAAATTATGTAACAATGGAACGTAGAATCTTACATGGACAAGGAGCGAAAACTAAAAAAATTATTGTGAGCAGTGGGTCATATTTCTTCATTGAATTAAAGGTTAATTAACATTTTTTGTAAACTGAATAGAGATGTTAAAATGCAACAGGATGCTGAGCTTAATTGTTTTTATATTTTGTATAAGTGATGGAAGGGATATAGAAAACAGAACGTTAATAATGCACACATTTTTTCTCTCAATAACAAAGGATTGGTTTAACAAAACTGAATCTTATAAAGGGGAAGTCTTACAACTAATTTTGAATGAAGAATAAAGTAAAAAAAAAAATTAAAGAAAAGTTTTGACTTGAGAAAAGTTGAATTGGGATGTCTACACAGAAAAAATCCAAGAATTGAGACTAAATGATAGGAAAAGACACACTCTTATTGGGGTAAAATAATCATAGCTCTTTCTTGAAAATAAGCTCTAAATAACAGTGTACACTACTCAATATCTCCAGTATCATTACAATCCAAGTTTAATAAAATATATCAGGATTTTATTTGTTGAATTGATTTTAACAACATATCAGTTCATTGCTGAAGTCTCAAATCAGATTCTCTAGAAATTGAGAATGGTGATGGGGGAATTAATTATGAGATATGTAGGTTTATACAAGCACCTATCCCATTAACAGAAGTGAAAACAATTTTCAAAATAGTGAATAAATTAACCATCTTGAATTTACCATATCCACAGATGGAAAGCAAATTAAAAGCAGAAGAATCAAATAATACTGCAATTATGGAGTTTGTTCTCGTGGGGTTTTCTGATGTACCCAACCTCCAGTGGATTCTCTTTGGGATATTTTTAGCCATATATCTGATTATTTTGTTGGGCAATAGCATGATAATACTGATAACAAGAAATGACTCTACTCTTCAGAACCCCATGTATTTTTTCCTTGGGAATCTTTCCTTTTTGGAAATATGTTATGTAACAGCCACTGTCCCAAGAATGCTCAGTGACATTTGGACTCAGAAAGGAAATATTTCTTTTTTGGCCTGTGCTACACAAATGGGTTTTGTTCTTCTCTTTGGAGGCACAGAGTGTTTGCTTCTGACAGTGATGGCCTATGACCGCTATGTGGCCATTTGTAACCCTCTGAACTATCCTCTAGTCATGAACCACAAAGTCTGTACCCAGCTGGTGGCTGGCTCCTGGATCAGTGGAATTCCAGTCGAAATTGGACAAACATGCCAGATTTTCTCTCGGTCCTTTTGTGGGTCTAACACAATTAATCATTTCTTCTGTGACCTCCCCCAAATACTCAAGCTTGCTTGTGGAGACAAATTAGTGAATCAGATGGTGATCTATATATTGGCTGTGATATTTTTAATGGTTCCATTTTTGTTGATTGTTGCCTCCTATAGCAAAATTATCTCCAGTATTCTGAAATTGTCCTCAGCCAAAGGGAGGGCCAAAGCCTTCACCACCTGTTCTTCTCACCTGACAGTTGTAGTCTTATTCTATGGAACAGCTGCTATCAATTATTTACAGCCCAGATCAAATCAATCTGAAGGATTGGGGAAACTGCTCTCTCTTTTCTATACCATTTTGACACCAATGATGAATCCTGTTGTATATAGTCTGAGGAACAAAGACGTCATGGTGGCATTGAAGAGACTACTACCTAATTATTAACATGAGGTAATGACTTAAAATTACAGAAACAATTTGCTTATGTTTTTTGTCATGTAGATACAACAGAAAAAACTTTTAGTTTTGTTTCTACATTCCTAAATAGAGTTAATTAACAATGTGTTAACAATCTCACATTATGTCAAGGTACACTTATTTCATAGAATTAGCTACTTCTGTGTAATCAAACCAGAAATTAACTGAAGTGCAAAAATATAATCTTGAAGATTCATCTTTCCTCTGACTATGAACAAGTGAGGTAAGAGATTGTCTGAATGATACAGTGAAAGATAATTGAGTCTGTTGTATAATTAGGGATTAGAGTTATGCTCTGTGATATTTTTTTCTTATATTTCCCATTCCTTCAGATGTGTTTGCTGCCTTTCCCTGCCCCTCTGGTTGGATTCAACCAATGAAGAAACACCAGCAGTAGCTAAATAGTGGAAGCTGGTGAGAACTTGAGGTTTTCGCCACATTTTATCTCTGCTTCTATACCTCATCTCTGCCCATGTCCCTGAATTATTACATGTACTTCGGGGTGTACCCGCATCTATGTTCCCATTTCTCACCTTTCTCTGGTAACATTATTTCCTCCCCTTTTAGCTTCAGGCTTTAGTTTCGTAATAGTTGGTATTTTCCCCCATAATCTAACCATACCCATGTAAATAGCCTTTTCACTAAAATACTTTAATTGGAATCATCTTGAATGAATTCTGCATCCTGCCAGGTTCCCGCTAGTACATTATACTTCCATTCTATTCCTGCTTACGTTTTGGACAGTGATTTAGCAATTCTTTTCTTTGTGAAAAGAAAACAAAAAACTAACCCTTTTAATCTGTAAAGTAATTCAAGGAAAACTCATTTTATAGAAATAACAGTCCTTGTACAAAAATGACTATTACTGTGATGGTTAAGATTGTGTGTCAACTTGGCTGGGCTACGATTCTCAGTGTTCATGGGTGATCACCCCCATGATGGGATCTGCTGTGTGTAGCCAATAAGTTGAAAGAGACTTTACTTGGGCATGTGGCCTGCATCCGAATATAAATAGACATTTTGGCAATTTCCTGCTCTGATATGGCAGCTGGCTTCTATTCATCTGACCTCTGGTTCTTGGGACTTGAGCTAGCAGCTTACCTGCTGAAATTGGGATTCGGTGATGTTCACTAACTGAGAGCAAGAGCCCTGCTCTCCAACCTGCTGACATTGGGTTTGCCAGCCCCTGCCAGGCTACATGAATCAGGAGAAGCCTTTATCCTGATCCATAGACTTAGGATGTTCCAGCCTCTACAGTCGCATGGGTCGTTTTCTTGATATAAATCTCTCTCTGTATATATTTACACATCTCACTGGTTTTGTTTCTCTAGAGAATCCAGCCTAAGACAATTACAAGCATACATTTGTTGAGGAATATTGAACCAAAAAAGAATATAGTGAAAAAACAGAATTGGAAGCAAATGGAATTAGACATTGTATTAAGATGCTAGAGTACATCTATACCATAATATTACACAGCTTATTAAGAAGATTTCAGAATAGCAGTGGTGAAGAAATTCCGAGTATGTCCTGACATGTAAAAGAAATTAAAATCTTTTTATAAAATATAACCTCATTATTGTAAAACAATGAAATATAAACCTATAAAGAACAAACCCATTGTCAATGAGTTGATTCTGACCCATAGTGAAACTGTAGGAAGAGTAGAACAGCCACACAGCGTTTCCAAGGCTGTAATCTTTACTGGAGCAGACTTCCACATCTTTCTCCTGAACAACCATCCTTTCAGATAGCAGAGGAGAACTTAACCACTGCACCATCAAGGCTCCCTATAATTAAAGATGGCACCTCATAATTCCATTCAACTATTTACATGTGAATGTCAGAAGTGGGTATGTGGGTCTGTATATGAGCTCTATTCGAGTGAGTTTGGATTAGAAGGGATTATTGGCTTTCTCACAGTGGCAGGATTTCAAATGATTTCTGCTTTATTGTTTATATTTTTCTGTATAGTTTCAATTTACTACAATGAGAGTGTAATAAGTATATCACAGGTAACATTAATCAATATTCATTCTGAAAATAACATAAGAAAAAACAAAGAAAATATTTGTATTTCTTCCTTTCTTCCTGCTACTAAATGTCTTAAGACTCTAGCATCTAGTAGAGAGACTTCAATATGAGCCAAAGTGTCTTTGATTTGTAAAATAAACAGATGTGTGTGTGTGTTTATCACCTAAAAGGAGTCAAACTATATAATATCTATGGTTATTCCTTGAAACATATGTCAAAGGCATGTAACAATAGAAGCAGAGATGGACAAATTTGTGATCTCAAGAATGAGCATAGGTAAAAATAAAAGACTATTAGTTAGCTTCAGTGATGAAAAATAGACAGTCTTAAAAAAAAGAGAGAAAAATATATTGAATTAATGAAGGATTTATCAGTATTCAGCAATTAAGAAAGACAAAAATATAAATTGAAAACTTTATAACACTACTGACTAAAATGATTTTTCAGTACTTGACAAATCAAGAAGATAAAAACTTTAAAGATAATTATATAATTTTCAGAGACCATGTAAGTGGTATACTTAGGAACTGGACATATATCTCTTTTACAGTACCAATAAAATATTTATAAAAAGTTATTCATGCACTCTCTGACAAAGATAATTTCAATAAATTCCAAAAACTACAAAGTAAAAATCAATTTGCAAAATATTAAATTCTGGAGGTAGAGCAAACTTTGTGCCCTAGACAAACATATCATGCAGTCCCTCTGCAATAAAGATAAAAAAAACACTGTAAAACAGATACAAATGTCAATCCTGGAACTCTAAGCATCAAATGAAGGGATAAAGAACTAGATCAAACACTGAATAGAAGAAGAAACTGAAGAAAAACAGAGAACGAGGTGAGATGTGGAGTAGAGGTCCCTTGCCAAATAACATATCACAGCATCACCAGCATAGAGCACCGACAGCAAAGACCCTGGACAGGGAGTATGGGAAGGAAAATAGACAGTACTCCCAACAGGAGATGGAGCACTCAGTATCCACAGAAACATGCTTTCCGGTCCTTCAACCTTCTGTCCCATACCCCTCCCACCATTCCTACTTAGCTGGAAAGCTACTGGCAAGCTGTCACCCCTGGTCTGCCTGCCCCCACCTGCCAGCTCAAACTGTGCCATACTTGTTTTTCTTTTTTTCCCTTTCTTCCATTTCTTTCTCCCACTAACTAGTCCTGTAGGCAACCTTTCCCCCTTCTTACTGGTTCTCAGATACACCTTGCCCTAACCCGCTGACTACATTTTTTTTCTCTCTCTTTTCTTTACTTACTTCCCCCACCTACTCCTGTATGAAACCCTCCTTTCCCATTATCCCTTACGGTGGAAGTATGATTAGTGTCCCCATCTCAGGCCCACTACAACACTGAGCCTGCATTGCCCCTTCCTTTTCAACATTTGACCAGCTGCTGAATTGTGGGAAGAGAGCCTATACCCTTCCCTGTAAGATATCACAGCCTTTCTGTTGAGGGTCTGTGATCATTCCTGTGCCTATGGACCAACATCAGGATGCAGACAGTGCCCAGCCAGTACAAACACAGCCACCTCGCCAAACCAGCATACAGTGAAAGAATCTTATCTTGCCTGCTGCTGCCCTGTTCACCCAATCAAAGTAGTGAGAACTGGCATGCCCACAGACGAGCAAGCAGCAAAACATGCCCAGCCAGCCTGCCCTGATATATCAAAGCAAAACGAAGAAGCAGGATGAAACAAATAAACATACAATCAATAAAGAAAATGATCTTTAAAGTCTGAGAGACATTAAACAATATCAAAACATATAAAAAAAGAGAAAAAGATAGTTCTAGCAAATGATCACAACAATTAGTTGACCTTCTCGTAAAAGAAAAGGCACTGGAACTGCATGACAGGGAATTAAAAAGACTAATATTTGGAGCTCTCCAAGAGATTAAGAAAGAGATAAAAAAAAAAAAAAAAAAAAAAAAAAACAGAGACAAAACCAAGGAAAAATAGACAAAAATGATAGAAAACACAGAAAAACCTATAGCCAAAACCAAGGAAAACACAGTCAAAGCAATAGAAGATCTCAGGAAAATAATACAAGAACAAATTGTCAAAATAAATGAACAATTAGAATTCATTAAAAAAAAAAACAAACTAGAAATCTAAAAGATAAACAGCTAAATTTCAGAAATAAACTACTCAAAAGAATGTTTTAGGAGCAATTTTTAAACAATGGAAGACAGAATCCATGAGATTGAAGACAAATCCATGGATGCCACTTTGCATGAGGAAAATATCAGAAAAATTGAAGAAAACCTAAGAATTATGTGGGACACATGAGCAGCAAAAATTTACTTGTGGTCAGAGTTCCAGAACAGGGGAAGAAAATGGAAAACACAGAGAAGATTGTTGAAGATTTACTGGCAGAAAACTTCCCAAATATCATGAAAGATGAAAAACTGACCATACAAGAAGCTCAGTGAGCCCCATATAGGATAGACCTCAAAAGAAAGTCACCAAGACATATCATAACATTTCCCAAAACCAAAGACAAAGAAAGAATCCTGAGAGTAGCTTGATAAAAACGAAAAGACAATTACAAAAGGGAAACAATAAGACAGAACTCTGATTACTCGACAGAAAATATGGAGGCAAGAAGGCAATGGGATGTAATATATAAAACCTTGAAAGACAAAAATTGCCAACCAAGAATAATATATAATGCAAAACTCTCTCTCAAATATGGTGGCAAAATTAGGACATTTCCAGATAAAACAGAAATTAAGGGAATTTGTAAAAACAAACTAAAATCACAAGAAATATTAAAAGCAGTCCTTCAGTTAGGGAACCAACAACATAAGACAACAACTGGAGACTATAACACAGGACAGCATCAACCAGATACCAAACTAGGTAAAGAACTCTCAATAATAAAACAAACTAAAAAACTTAAAAAAGGGAAAGAGAGATGTCAATCCATAAATGATGACAACGTCAAAATATTAAAAGGGGGAATAAGTGGTAAAAGTATATAACTTTCAAATGGAGAGGAAATCAAGACGATACTAAATAATAAAAGATTGGCTCAAACTTAGGAAGAGAAGGGTAAATTTCAACATAACAACACAAAAAAAATAACAAACCTACTCTGAGAATAAAAAATAAGAAAAACATAAAGTCTCAGTAAACACAAAATCTAAAATAATGAAAGAAAAGAAAATCCACAAATAAAAGGAACTCAGGCAGGAAAGGAAGAGGAACAAAGTAAACGTTAGCACCACAAAAAAATGTACAAAAATAAGACAGCAATAAACTCCTACTTATCAATAATCACACTGAATTTACATGGCTTGAATTCATCTGTAAGAAGACAGACTGTGGCAGAATGGATTAAAAAAAAAAAACACAACTCATCAATATGTTGTCTACAAGAGACACACCTTAGATGCAAAGACATAAACATATTAAAAATCAAAGGATGTAAAAGAATATATCAAGCAAATGGTGACTAAAACAGGCAGGAATGGCAAAACTAACCTCAGATAAAATAGGCTTTAAGGCAAAATCAGTAGTAAAAGACAAGGAAGAACATTACATAATGATTAAAGGGACAATCCACCAAGATGACATAACTTTAACAAATATCTGTGCATCCAATGACAGGGCTGCAAAATAATAAAACAAACTCTCACAACACTGAAAAGAGAAATAGACAGTTCCACAGTAATAGTAGGAAACTTCAATACACCACTCTTGGTAAAGGAAAGAACATCTAGAAAAAAACTCAACAAAGATACAGAAGATCTAGAGAGCAAGAGGAAAGAAGAAAACAAGATAAAAGGAAAAGATTACTCCAAAGGACTAATGGACCCCAACTACCACAGCCTCCACCAGACTGAGTACAGTACAACTAGATGGTGTCTGGGTACCACCACTAACTGTCCTGACTGGGATCACAACACAGGGTCCTGGACAGAGCTGGAGAAAAATGAAGAACAAAATTCTAACTCACAAAAAAAGACCAGCCTTACTGGCCTGACAGAGATTGGAGAAACCCCAAGAGTATGGCCCCCAGACACTCTTTTAGCTCAGTAATGAAGTCACTCCTGAGGTTCACAATTCAGCCAAAGATTAGACAGCCCCTTAAAACAAAACGAGACTAACGGGGCACAACAGTCCAGGGACAAGGACTAGAAAGCAGGAGGGGACAGGAAATCTGGCAATAGGGAACCCAAGGTTGAGAAGGGACAGTGTTGACATGCTGTGGGGTTGTTAACCATTGTCATAAAACAATACGTGTATTAACTGTTTAAAAATAAACTATTTGTCCTGTAAACCTTCATCTAAAGTACAATTAAAAAAAAGAAATAAAAAAAGGATACAGAAGATCTAAAGGCCAAAATCAACAAACTTGACCACATAGACATATATAGAACACTTTACCAAACAGCAGAAAAGTATACATTGTTTTCCAACACACATGGAACATTCTGCAGAATAGACCATATATTAGGCCAAGAAGCAATCCTCAATAAAATTCAAACCATCAAAATAATACAAAGCATTCTCTCTGATCAGAACACCATAAAGCTATAAATCAATAACAAGAAGAGCATTGGAAAAAAATAATCCAATATAAGAAACTGAATAACACCTTGCTAAAAACAACTGGGTAATAGAAGAAATACATGAGGGAATAAAAAAATTCATAGAATTAAATGAGAATGGAAAACCATCATACCAAAATCTTTAGGAGACTACAAAGGCAGTGCTAAGAGATCAATTTATAGCCATAAATACACACATCAAAAAAGGACAACAGCCCAGAATGATTGGCCTACAACTCAAACTAATAGAAGGAGAAGAACAAAAGAAGCCCACATTCATCATAAGTAAGGAAATAATAAAGATTACAGTAGAAATACATAAAATAGAAAATTAACAGAAAGAGTAAACCAGACCAATACTTGGTTCTTTGAAAAGATAAACAAAATTGACACACTTGGCCAAAGTGATAAAAGAAAAAGCAGGAGAGGAAGCAAATAACCCAAATAAGAAATGATATGGAGGATATTACAACAGACCAAACTGAAACAAAAAGGATCATAACAGAATACTATGCACAACCATACTCCCAAAAATTTGAGATCTAGAGGAAATGACCACCACATGTCTGTCACTTTGTCGTACTGTGCTGGCTTGCATGTTGCTGTGAAACTGGAAGCTCTGCCACCTGTATTTCAAATACCAGCATGATTACTCCTGGTGGACAGGGTTCAGCAGAGTTTCCATACTGAGAGACACAAAGAAGAAGGACCTGGAAGTCCACTTCTGAAAAAATTGGCTAGTGAAAACATTAAGAATATCAGCAAAACATTGTCTGATACAGTGCTGAAAGATGAGCCCCTCAGGTTGGAAGGTACTCAAAAAATGACAAGAAGAGCTGCTTCCTCAAAGTAAAGTTAACATTAATGACACTTTAATGACACGAATGGAGTCAAGCTTTAGGGACCTTCATTTACTGATGTGGCACAACTCAAAATGAAAAGAAACAGGAGCAAACATCCATTAATAATCAGAACGTGGAATGTAAGAAGTATGAATCTAGGAAAATTGAGAGTCAATGAAATGGAATGCATAAAGATCAGTATCCTAGAAATTAGCGGGCTGAAGTGGACTGGTTTTGGCCATTTTGAATTGGACAATATCATGATCTACTATGCCAGGAAAGACAAATTGAAAAGGAATGGAGTGCATTTATCATCAAAAAGAACATTTCAAAATCCATCCTGAAGCACAAAGCTGTAAGTGATAGGGTAACATCCATATGCCTACAAGGAAGACCAATTAATATGATTGCTATTTAAATTTATGCACCAACCACTAATGCTAAGATGAGGAAATTGAAGATATTTATCAACTTCTGCAGTCTGAAACTGATCAAACATGCAATCAAGATAATCACTTCTGATTGTAATATGAAAGTTGGAAAAGAAGAAGAGTTAGTAGTTGGAAAACATGGTCTTGGTGACAGAAATGATGCAGGAGACTTCATGGTAGAATTTGCAAGACCAAAGACTTATTGCTTGCAAATATCTTTTTTCAATAACATAAATGGTGACTATGCACCTGGACCTCAGTTGATGGAATACATAGGAATTAAATCATCCACATCTGTGGAAAGAGAAGATGGAGAAGCTCAATATCATCAGCCAGATAAAGGCCAGGGGTGAATGTGGAACAGACCAATTGCTCATGTGCAAGTTGAAGTTGAAGCTGAAGAAAATTCAAACAAGAACACGAGAAACAAAATACAGTATAGCCCACCTGAATTTAGAGACTATCTCAAGAACAGATTTAATGCGTTGAACACTAATGAAGAAGACCAGAGAAATTCTGGAATGGTATCAAGGACATAATACATGAAGAAAGCAAAAGGCCATTAAAAAGGCAGGAAAGAGAGAAAAGATCAAAATGGACATCAGAAGAGACTGTGAAACTTGCTCTTGAGCATAGAATAGCTAAAGTGAATGGAAAAAATGATGAAGTAAAAGAGTTGAACAGATTTCAAAAGGTGGCTCCAGAAGACAAGGTAAAGTAGTATAATGAAATGTGCAAAGACCTGGAGTTAGAAAACCAGAAGGGAGGAACAAACGTGTTATTTCTCAAACTGAAAGAACTGAAGAAAAAATTGGAGGTCTCACACTACTTGATTTCAGAACCTATTATACTGCCAAGGTAGTCAAAACAGCTTGGTACTGGTACAACGACAGACACATATACTGATGAAATGGAATAGAGAATCCAGACATAAATTCATCCACCTATGGTCAGCTGATCTTTGACAAAGGACCAAAGTCCATTAAGTGGAGAAAAGACAATATTTTTAACAAATGATGCTGGCAAAAATGGATGTCCATCTGTAAAAAATAAAACAGGACTTGTGCCTCACACCATATACAATTAACTTTAAATGAATACAGGACCTAAATATAAAACCTAAAATGATAAAGATCATGGAATTAAAAACAGGAACAATGCTAGGGGTCCTATTACATGGTGTAAATACAATACAAACCATAATTAACAATGCACAAACACCAGAAGATAAACTAGGTACCTGGGACCCCCTAAAAATTAAATATTTATGCTCATCAAAAGACTTCACCAAAAGAGTTAAAAGGCAACCTACATACTAGGGGGAGGGAGAATGGCTTTGACATGTCTGACAAGGGCCTAAACTCTAAACTCTATAGAATACTTCAACACTTCAACACTGAAAAGACAAATAATCCAATTAAAATATAGGCAAAGGATATGAACAGACACTTCACCAAAGAAGATATTCAGGTGGGGAAATTCTTGTGATCAGTAGCCATTAGGGAAATTCAAGTCAAAACTTCAGTGAGATACCATCTCACCCTGATATTACTGGCACTAATTAAAAAAGAAAAGAAAAGAAAGAAAATTACATATGTTGGAGAAGTTGTGAAAGGTTTGGAACTCTTACACACTGCTGTTGGCAATGTAAAATGGTACAACAACTATGGTAAACTATATGGCACTTCCTTAAAAAGCAAGAAACAGAAATACCTATGATCCAGCAATCCTACTCAGATGCACACCCATGCACACCCATGTTCACTGCAGCAAGTGGACAAAAATCCAAGAAGACTTATCAATTGTGTTTTAAAAAAAATCACATTAAGTGTGAGAAGTCAGACTGAATTAGCAAAAAACCAAACAAACAAAAATGCTTGATTATAGACTTTAACGAAAATAATGAGACTTTTCATTTCAAGAAATAAATGGCAGTCAAGAGTGGACCCAGGTGAATTGGAAAAGGAAGCTAATACAGTATTGCTGGCTACCTTTGGGAAAAAAAAAAAAAAAGAATGCATTCCAAATTCAAAATAGATATGGAATGTTGAAGGAGGAAATAACTCCCAGTTAATTGCATATTTTCAAAAAAGCTAACAAGTACCACAAACAGGCGAGGTTACAGTGATTAATAAGAGCAGAAAGATGTGTTGATAGGGAGGCAACTAATGGTAAGGTTTACAAATACCTGAGGATAGACTATTCTCTTTTCAAGTTAAAGGCACAGAAACCTGATCTCTACAACAGTCATACGTTATGAAGATCGTTAGCATTAGAATCAGGCAATTTTAACTCTAGAAATAAATTATGTGGAACGTTGCTTGCAATAAACTAACTATATACAGAGTTACTAAAAACCACATAAACCCCAAACTAAATATATCCTCAACTTTACTTTTTTTCATTCAGAATCCCTAATACCTGTAATCACTGAACTACCACACTATGAAAGGGGTTATGGACACAGAGGAACCAGAGAGGACAGGGGCAGCAGCCATTAATGCTATGACTAAAACAACTTTTGCAAAATTTACTAAATGTGCAACTATGCAGATACTATGGCACCTCCCGGGTACCTTGGAAGGGACTTGGGCAAGCAAGGTACCTTGAAGTTTAAGATCTATTACCGTCGTAGTAAATCTCCCTCAAACCATACATCTTACCGACGTTTAGTATAAACAAATGCAACTATAAACCTTAGTTAAATGAGCAAACTATCGAAAAGAATCAACATAAACATATTATCATGAATTGAATTATGTCCCCCCAAAAATGTGTGTATCAATTTGGCTGGGCCAAGATTCCCAGTATTGTGTGGTTGTCCTCCGTTTTGTGATTGTAATTTTATGTTAAAGAGGATTACTGTGGGATTGTATAACACTCTTTCTAAGGTTACTTCCCTCAGCCAGTGTAAAGGGAGTTTCCCTAAGGTGTGGCCTGTACTACCTTTTATCTTACAAGAGATAAAAGGAAAGGGAAGCAAGCAGAGAATTGGGAACATCATACCACCAAGAAAGCAGTGCTGGGAGCAGAGCACTCCCTTTGGACCCGAGGTTCCTGCGCTGAGAGTCTCCCAGACAAAAGGAAGACTGATGACAAGGACCTTTCTCCAGAGCCGACAGAGAAAGCCTTCTTCTCCAGCCTATGCGTTAAATTTGGACTTGTAGCCTACTGGACCGTGAGGTAAGAAATTTCTCTTTGTTAAAGGCATCTACTTGTGGTATTTCTGCTACAGCAGCACTAGATGACTAAGACACAAATCAACAAAAAATAAACCCATGCTGTGCCAAATTGTGTAATCCAGTGTTGGTTACAACCTTGTCTCTCACTCCACATGCAATGTGACATTGACACTGCTTTGTTAAGAAACATGATTGATGACTCTTCCCCTGGCCTCTCAGTGGACTTCTGATTCCCTTTTTTAAGGCTGGAATGCAACAGAAGCAACTTTTCATGACTTCCCTTCCAAGAGTATGCCAGAAAGGCAATAGAGGTTCCACCCTGTGTGCTGAGACACTTGTATCTATAGTCCTGAGCTGCTGTATATTATGTTCCAACTTCCCCAGGCTACCATACTGGTTTGAATTCTAGTTACATGGAGAGACCATGTTCAGTCTCTTTTGTCAACATGCAACAGCCATCCTACTATCATGTGAGTGAAGAAATCTTCAGACGGTGCCAGTCCTCAGTAATCAAGTTATTCTCAACCTTCAGGTCTTCCTAGCTGGCATTCCAATGTCTAGCAAAGATAAGCCCCTCCAACTGTGATTCAATTCCTAACCCATAGAATCTATTAGCACAATAAAATGGTTGTTCTGAACTTCTAACTTTTGGAGTAATTTGATGTGCAGCCATAGTAGCTGAACCGCAAACCAGTAACTCCATCTGGTGTTCAGATGAAAATGGTCTCTCTTTTTTTGCTATCTTGTTGAAAAAAAAAAAAAAGTTAAATTGAGTAAGTTTATACAAGTCATAATTGAATGTTATAATTTAATAAAATTTTAAGATTATTTTGAAAATGCTCAACTTTTACCTTATTGGCAGACTTTATAATTTTCTACTTAATGCTTGCACAAATACATGACCCCAAAACAAGCTGAAACTAGTGTATTAAAAATGTCATGCTTAGGGAAATAACCTGAAATAAATTGACTTAATAAACATATAAGAATTGTGTATAATTTAAATACTACTTATATCTTTATTTTTTATATTAGAGAAATGATGAGACTCAGTGCTTTGGGTTAATAAAAATTGATGTGTTTACTTTCAAATTTAAAAAATCCCACTGAAAGACTAATACAGTCATGCATTGTCTAACATCCATGATATATTCTGTGAAATAGGACGCTATGTGATATGGATGTGGTGTGAACATCATATTAAATAGAGGCAGAACCCAGAAAATGAACGAGTTCCATTCCTCAGTCAGTCTTTAAGTCCAATTTGTATGTAAGTCAGAACAGTTAGTTACGGTTCGTATGAAAACGTCAATTAATCAAATGTTTGTCTTAGCATATAGAATAGAGTGTACCTTTATGGGAATAAAAATATTAAAGAAACACTTCCAGATACATTTAAACATCTTTATCATGATGTTGTTATTAGGTACCATTGAGTAGCTTCTGATTCATAGCAACCCTATGTACAACAGAATGAAACACTGCCCAGCACTTAACCATCCTCACAATCGTTGCTGTGCTTGAGCCCATCGTTGTAGCCACTGTGTCAATACATCTCATTAAGGATCTTCCTCTCTTTCCCTGACCCTCTGCTTTACCAAGCAAGTTGTCCTTCTCCAGGGAATGATCTCTCCTGATAACATGTCCAAAGTAAGTAAGGCGAAGTCTTGCCATCCTGGCTTCTAAGGAACGTTCTGGCTATACTTCTTCCAAAACAGATTTGTTCGTTCTTCTGGCTGTCCATGGTATATTCAATATTCATCGCCAACACCATAATTTAAGGCAACAATCCTTCACTGATCTTCTTTATTCATTGTACAGTGTTCGTATGCATATGAGGCAATTGAAAATACCATGGCCGTCTCGATCCTCAAGGTGAAATCTTTGCTTTTTAACACTTTAAAGGGGTCTTTTGCAGCAGATTTGCCCAGTACAATGAGTCTTTTGATTTCTTGACTGCTACTTCCACGGGTGTTGATTGTGGATCCAAGTAAAATGAAATCCTGGACAACTTCAATCTTTTCTCCGTTTATCATGCTGCTGCTTATTGGTCCACTTGTGAGGATTTTTGTTTGCTTTATGTTGAGCTGTAATGTATACTGAAGGCTGTGGTCTTTGATCTTCATCAGTATGTGCTTCAAGTCCTCTTCACTTTCAGCAAGCAAGGTTGTATCATCTGCATATCTAAGGTTATTAATGAGTCTTCCTCCAATTCTGATGTTCCATTCTTATTCATATAGTCCAGGTTCTCGGATTATTTGCTCAGCATACAGGTTGAATAAGTATGGTGAAAGGATACAACCCTGATGCACACCTTCCCTGACTTTAAACCACGCAATACCCCCTTGTTCTGTTAGAACGACTGCCTCTTGATCTATGTACAGTTTCCTCATGAGCACAATTAAGTGTTCTGGAATTCTCATTCTTCGATAAGTTACCCATAATTTCTTATGATCCACACAGTCGAATGCCTTTGCATAATCAATAAAACACAGGTAAATATCTTTCTAGTAGTCTCTGCTTTCAGCCGGCATCCATCTGAAATCAGCAATGATATCCCTAGTTCCACCTTCTCTTCTGAATCCAGCTTGAATTTCTGGCAGTTTCCTGTTGAAATACTGCTGCAGCCGCTTTTGAATCATCTTCAGCAAAATTTTACTTGTGGGTAATATTACTGATATTGCTGGATAATTTCCACATTTGGATGGATCACATTTCTTTGGAATAGACATAAATATGGATCTCTTCCAGTGGGTTGTCTTCCAAATTTCTCGACATACACGAGTAAGCACTTCCAGCACTGCTTCCATTTGTTGAAACAACTCAATTGGTATTCCGTCAATTCCTGGAGCTTTGTTTTCTGCCAGTGTTTTCAGTGCAGCTTCGACTTCTTCCTTCAGTATCATGAGTTCCTGATCATATGCTATCTCCTGAAATGGTTGAACACCAACCAGTTGTTTTTGTTATAATGACTGTTTATTCCTTCCACCTTCTTTTAATGCTTCCTGTGTCATTTAATGTTTTCCCCATAGAATCCTTCAGTATTGCAACTCGAGGCTTGAGTTTTTTTGTCAGTTCTTTCAGCTTGAGAAATGCCGAGTGTGTTCTTCACTTTTGGTTTTCTAACTCCAGTTCTTTGCACAAGTCCTTATAATACTTTACTTTGTCTTCTCCAGCCACCCTTTGAAATCTTCTGTTCAGCTCTTTTGCTTCATAATTTCTTCCTTTTGCTTTAGCTACTCGATGTTCAAGAGCATGTTTCAGAGTCTCTTCTGACATCCATTTTGGTCTTTTCTTTCTTTTCTGTCTTTTTAATGATCTCTTGATGTCTTCATGTATGATGTCCTTGATGTCATTCCACAACTCATCTGGTCTGCAGTCATTAGTGTCAACGCATCAAATCTATTCTTGAGACTGTCTCTAAATTCAGGTGAGATATGCTCAAGGTCATACTTTGACTCTGGTGGACTTGTTCTAATTTTCTCCAGTTTCAACTTGAACTTGCCTAAGAGCAATTAATGATCTGTTCCACAGTTGGCTCCTGGCCTTATTCTGACTGATGATATTGAGTTTTTCCATCTTCTCTTTCCACAGATGTAATCAGTTTGATTCCTATGTATTCCATCTGCCCAGGTCCATGTGTATTGTTATTGTTTATGTTGGTGAAAAAAGGTATTTGCAATGAATAAGTGGTCGGTCTTGCAAAATTCTATCACGCGATCTCCGGCATTGTTTCTGTCACCAAGGTCATATTTTCCAACTACCAATCCTTCTTTGTCTCCAAACTTTCGCATTCCAACCACCAGTAATTATCAATGCATCCTGAATGCAGGTTTGATCAATTTCAGACTGTAGAAGTTGGTAAAAATCTTCAATTTCTTCATCTTTGGCCTTAGTGGTTGGGGCATAAATTTGAACAAGTCGTATTAACTGGTTTTCCTTGTAGGCATATGGATATTATCTTATCACTGACAGCATTGTATTTCAGGATAGATCCTGAAATGTTCTTTTTGATGATGAATGGAATGCCATTCCTCTTCAAGTTGTCATTCCTGGCATAGTAGACCATATGATTGCTGGATTCAAAATAGCCAGCAGCAATCCATTTCAGCTCACTAATGCCTAGGATATCGATGTTTATGCCTTCCATTTCATTTTTGACGATTTCCAATTTTCCTAGATCCGTACTTCGTATGATCCACATTCCGATTATTAATGGATGTTTACAGCTGTTTCTTCTCATTTTGAGTTCTGCCACATCAACAAATGAAGGTCTCAAAAGCTTGACTCCATCCACATCATTAAGGGTGACTCTACTTTGAAGAGGTAGCTCTTCCCCAGTCGTCTTTTGAGTACCTTGTAACCTGAGGGGATCATCTTCTGGCACTATATTAAACAATATCCTGAAACTATTCATAACATTTTCAGAGTTTAATTCTTTTCAGAAGGAGACAGTTGGGCCCTTCTTCCTAGTCTGTCTTCATCTTGAAACTCAGCTGAAACATGTCCACCATGGGTGACCCTGCTGGTATTTTAATACCAGCGGCATATCTTCCAACATCACAGCAAAAACTAAGCCCCCACAGTACTAAAAATTAACATCACAGAGGTTAAGATTTACAACACAGAGTATAATCATATCAGATCACAAAATGGTGGAGAACCACACAACACTGTGCATCAAGGCCTAGCCAAGTTGATACACATTTTGGGGGGACACAATTCTATCAATAACATTCTCTACCTTTGACCTCCAAAATAAATGTTCTTGCCACATGTAAAACACATTGACCCTATTATAACATAGCAAAAGGTTTAAATCAACTCCAAGTCTAAATTCCACCCTGGGGCTAAATACCTCTTTATTTTTAGAACCTAGAATAAAATTTAGCTGCTTCCAAAGTACAATGGTGGAGCAGGCACAATATAGACATTTCCATTACAAGTGGAGAAATTGGATGGAAAGTAGAGTAACAGGCACCAAGCAAGTTGGCTCTGTTCTCTGAGACCATTTGGACAATGGCCCTATCGTTTAGACTCTGGATGATGGCCATACTCTCCATATTCTGAGTGGATGCCCCTCAGACCTGGGCTTCAGCTCTGCCTTCCAGGCCCACTGGAATGACAACTCAGCTCCCTCACTTGTGGGCAGCCCCATTCTCTTAGTCCATCTGATTGGCCACTCCACCCCCTCGACCCCTGAAGACCCTGTTCTTCTACCCTTTGGGCATGGATGCCCTGCCTCCTCATCTTCGGACACTAGATCTGGCCCCGTCCTGCTGGCATCCTGAAAGTCAGCCCCACGCTCCGGAAAAGAGTTGGTGAAAATCTGACTGTGAAACCTAGGAGGCTGTGGTCCCACCTATTGAAATCCCAGAGGCCATGGCTCTACCCTTTGGAACCCAGGCAGCTCTGCTTCCTGTGTCCCTTGTCTCTTCAGCTTCTCTTTCCTGCTTCCTTGGCTTCTCGGCACCTCTTGCCTCTTCTGCTGGCCTGGCATCTGCCTTGCTCGGGCAAGTGTTCCAAAGTTTTTAGCTCTACCAATAAGTGCCTGGAGGCACCTCACTCTGCTAGGAAGCCGCTTGCAAAAGACAGTCAACTCTCACTCTGTGGGTCGGCTCCTGCACTGTCTTGCACTGGTTTTCTAGTTCTGCTGCTGCTTTTTGCTATCTGCATCGTCTCCAGTGTTACGTCCCTTCTTACTTCCTTCTGAATCCTCACCAGAATTGTCTTGGATGTCCATAATTCCACCAACAGTCTCTTCAAGACAACCTAGATTTTTACTACTAGGCACTATAAAATTCTTTCAGCCGCTACCCATTGCTCAATTCCAAAATCACTTCCACATTGTAGGTATGTGTTAGAGCAGCACCCTACTCTCCTGGTACCAAATTCTGTCTTAGTTATCTAGAGCTGCTAACAGCAGAAATACCACAAGTTGATTCAGGCTTTAACAAACAGGAATTTATTCTCTCACAGTTTAGGAGGCTAAAAGTCCAAATTCATGGCACCAGTTCCAGGGAAAGTCTTTCTCTCTCCGTTGGCTCTGGGGGAAACTCTTTGTCATCAATCTTCCTTTGGGTCTAGGAGTTTTTCATAGCAGTGACCCTGGGTCTAAAGGACATGCTGTGCTCCTGGCACCTCTTTTTTGTTGGTATAAGATCTCTTTCCTCTCCGCTTCATTCTGTCTTTTATATCTCAAAAGAGAATGACTCAACATACAAACTAATCCTATAGATTAGTCCTGCTTCTTTAACATAACCTCCTCTAATCCTGCCTCATTAACATCATAGAAGTTAGGATTTACAACACATTGGATAAACATATCAGATCACAAAATGGTAGAAAACCATACAATACTGGGAATCATGGCCTAACCAAGTTGATACACATTTTTTGAGAACACAATTCAATCTATAACACACAGTACCAGAAACAAATATGCCCAAGAAACCTATTAAAACACATGAATATGTACTAAGAATAATTATTCTTGTTAAGACAATTTTCACGTTTAAACTTTAATGTAAATGTCATACATTATATGTTATTTTTATTTCTTAGTATGCTATTATGTTTTTGAAACTAGTATTTAAATGTAATAATATAATTAAAAAGTCTCAGTTAGTGAGAAACTATTTTATTCTGTAAACCTTCATCTAAAGTGAGAATAATAGCAGCTCAACTGGAAGAACGTAATCAATATCACTCAATTGTGCACATAGAAATTTTTGAAATGGTCTATCTTTGGCTATGTATATTTTCACCAAGAAAAGAAAAAAGATCCTCCAAGGTCGAGAAGGGAGAATGTCGACATGTCGTGGGGTTGTTAACCAATGTCATAAAACCATATGTGTACTGACCGTTTAATGAGAAACTATTGGTTCTGTAAAGCTTCATCTACAGTAGAATAAATTTTTTTTTAAATAAATAAGTAAATAAACTAATAACATAAAAAAAAGTCTCAGAACTGTCTAGGTTTGAACAATAAATAGATTATGTTGATGACCCTACTGATGCTTACTATCTCAGAGAGCTACTAGTTGGCCAGCTTTAAGTTGAAACAGAGAAGTATGGGTACTAGAGATTTAAGAACGCTATTTTTGGGAAATTTTGTCACAAATACTTTCTTAAATAGACGACGAGTCTTCTAAATTTCTGAAGAAGTTGTACTGCCAAAGAAACTTCATGCTCAGAATTTAAAAGACAGTAGCTTTTTCCTCTGCAAAACAATTCAAGGTCCTCAAGCTTGCTTCACCAAGAAGTGTGAGGCAAAATCTGGGCAGCATCCAATAAGGGTCTAATTATTGAACTTCTATTTAGATGAGAAAAAGAAGACAAAAAAGATAGTTGAACGAAGATCCAAAAAGAAAAATCGACACAGTCCTCCACAACCAAGCAAGTGACCTTAAGAATCTGCCCAATTGATCAGTGACTGCTGCAGATCTCCCAAGCAAAAGGGGAGGGTGCTTCAACATACTCTACCCTGGATTCACTACATTATACTGAATGTGCAGTGCCATACAAATTACCTTATTTCTTCATTGGTCCATAGATCTGAAGGATCCCATTAAAACTTAATGTAGGGGTGCTAGCTTCAGCAGCACATATACTAAAATTGCAAAGACACAAAGAAGATTAACATGGCCCCTGCTCAAGGATGACATGAAAAATTTTGAAGCATTCTGTATTTTTTTAGACTGGACTATAAGACATAAAATTATACTCGTGAAGAGTGTGCTTCTTAGATCAAGTAGATACATGAGACTAAATGGGCAGCTCCTGTCTGGAGGCGAGATGAGAGGGCAGAAAGGGACAGGAGCTGGTTGAATGGACGCTGGAAGCCTAGGGTGAAAAGAAGCAGTGTGTTGTCACATTATAGAGGGAACAACTACGGTCACAAAGCAATGTGTATATAAATTTTTGTATGAGAAACTAACTTGAGCTGTAAACTTTCACTTAAAGCACATTTTAAAAAAACTTAACATAGAGAATGATGTAACAATCCAAGATCGTAGACTTTGCACAGACTGAACACTACAGGACTAGGGAAATAGCTTCAATATGTGAGAGAAAAAGTGAAACACCTAGTTAGTGACCAAAAACAAAAACTGTGGCAGAGTCTGACTAGATGTTCTCCAAATATATTTCCTTTCCTTGAATATCCAATTAAACAATATCCCCTAGCTCCCTCTTATCTAGGTTGTGCCATGTTATTAGTTTCTAGACTGGCATGTGGGTAAAAGTGACACATCTATTGTGTATCAAGGCTCTTAAGAGTTACTTTGTTTCCTTATTCTATGTCTTTAATTCTGCTTGGCTGAATGCTGAAGATCCAGTATGGGACTACATGGAACACCTCATCACCACCACTGTTGTCTTTGGTTATTCTGACTCATAGCGACCCTACAGAACAGAGTAGAACTGCCTCATAGGGTTTCCAAGGCTGTAATCTTTACGGAAGAAGACTGTCTCATCTTTTGCCCACACAAGGAACACCTAGAGAACAAAAAGTGGAATTGCAGGCTGGAAAGAAACAGATTTTTGATTCATTCATCACAAATTTTGCTGTCATATGAAGTTAATTATTTATTGTGTTATTCCTTTGATGTATCTGAGGTATAGTTTTAGAAATAAGATCGGGGTAAAATACAGCTTAAGGACATTCAATCTTTCCCAGCCTGTATGTATCTGACAAGTGTGAGGCAAATTAAGAAGGCAATTGTCATTTGCAGATATACGTAAAGGAAGCTCAACGTGGGAATTTCAAATCAGCCATGAGAAACAGTGCAGAGAACCAACATATGAAAGGCATCCTATAGTAAACAGAAAAACCTATCAGTTGCTGTGAGTCCATTCCGACTCATGGCAACCCCATGTGTGTCAGAGTAGAACTGTGCTCCATAGGGTTTTCAGTGCTATTTTATCAGGAGTAGATCACCAGGCTTTTCTTCCTAGAGGCCTCTGAGTGGACTTTAACCTCCAACCTTTTGGTTAACAGCTGAATGTCTTAACCATTTGCACCACCAAGGGGCTCCATAGTAAAGAGTAGTAATACTGAAATACACAAAAGGAATGCAGCCTCAGACATGCTATTGAAGAGTTATAGAACCTCCAAGAAGGAAAAAACAAATTTAATTACAAATAGAAGTGGATATTGGGCTTCTGATTTCATGCCTAAGTATTTCATCTCCATCCACACTTGGAGGAAACTGAGATGGGGGAAGATCATGAGAAGAAAGCTGTTTGTTTTGTTGTTGTTGTTGTTGTTTGTTTGTTTTTCTGTCTGAAGTCATACCGTTGAAAATGTTTATTTTTGAGGTGACATGTCACTTTGAATCAGCCAGATACCTTCCATGATGTCTGACTGGCCATCCTAACATTATTAAAACCATCTATTTTCGCCAGCAGAAATGCTTTTATTTTCACGAAAGTTAACCTAGAACACAGAGTCCACTTCTAAAAGGGAATCACAGGGTAGTCTTCGGTGGTAGTGGGGCACCATCTAGTTCTTCTGGTCTCAGGCTGGTGGCATCTCTGGTTCATGTGGTCCTTTAGTCCTTGGTGCTAGTATTTGCCTAGTGTCTTTGTTTTTCTTCATACTCCTTTGCTCAGGGTGGGATGGGACCAATAGATGTATCTTACATGGCCAGTTGCAGGCTTTTAAGACCCCAGACACTACTCACCAAAATGGGATGTAGAACATTTTCTTTATAAACCTTGTTTTGCCAATTGACCTAGATGTTCCCCAAGACTATAGTCTGACAGGGATCACAACAGAGATTCCTGGACAGAGCAGGAGAAAAATGTAGAACAGAATTTAAATTCACATAAGAAGATCAGACTTACTGGTCTAAGAGAGACTGGAGGAACACCGAAACTATGCCCCCAAATGCTCTGCTAATCCAGAGCTGAAACCATTCCTGAAGCCCACTTTTCAGACAAAGGTTAGACAGGCCTATAAAACAAAAAATAACACACATGAGGAAGCTGCTTCTTAGTTCAAGCAAATATACGAGACCAAATGGGCAGCTTGTGTCCAAAGGCAGGAAGAGCAGGCAGAAATGGACAGGAGCTAAAGAAAAAGATGCTGGGAACCCTAGTTGGAAAAGGGAAGCGTGCTCTCACTTTGTGGGGATTGTAACCACTGTCACAAAACAGTGTGTGTATAAATTTTTCAACGAGAAATTACCTTGAGCTGTAAACTTTCCCCTGTAGCACAAATAAAACAAAGAAAGAAAGAAAGAAAAAAAGGGAGTCTCAGCACCCATTACAGTGAACAGACCAAGTGTAGCATGTTCATGTGACAAAACATACGACATATTTTCCTAAAGATCCATCTGGATGAAATATGGTAGTTAGAGTAAGGAAGTCCAGTTCCAATCAGTTATCAAGGGTCTGTAACGCAATAGCTAGACAGATTAACTTTTTCCATGAAAGCAATGCTAGAGAGTAAGTGTTACTACTCCTCCATGCACTCTCTCTATATCCAGGAAAACATGTTTGTTTGGCCTTTATGCCACGAAGGGGTTACAGAAAAGGTCAGATCTATTCAGAGAAAATTGTTTTGAAAAATAAGCCAGACTGATTGCCACCCAGAAGCATTCTGCTAGAATTTAGGTCAGTACACAAGAGACACTTTCCCCAGGGTGAGTGCAACTCTTTCCTTTTTAAAAGCACTTAGTGTTTGAAAGAAAACGAAGGCTAGTATAGAATCTGAGTGGCTTCCAGAGACAAAAAAAGGTGAAAATCTTAAGAAGAGTATATGTTAACAATAGTCCTGGACTCTCCTAGGCAGCTTTATGCAATCTTTAAAGGTAAGCTGTTATTATATTGTTGGGCTATTTTATCTAAGGATATTTTTAAATTTGAAGATTAAGATACAACTAATAAAACAGAAAACACATGAAATTCTGCAAAAAAAACTGTATTTGAAAATGGGTTACCCACTTAAGGTAATACATGCAGCCCTCTAACCTTCCTAATTATAGATTAAATACAATTAGATGCATGGCAAATGATCATAACAGTATTTATAGTTTTTAATAAAATACACCCACTCCTCATTTATCGATTTGGTTAAGTTCTAAATACCAGGTGGTGAAGTAAAAATTGGCATTATGCAAAAATGGAGGATTTTTTTTTCCTGTTTTCAGACCATCTATTTGCCTGATTTTTTCAGTTAGAAAATATGATCATAAAAATAATAAAAGCTAAAACTTACTGAGGTGCTCATCCCTGTGAGGCTTGATGCTGCCTGTGAATCTGCCTAGAGGCCACGGCCAAGGAGGAGGGCAGGCCCCTCGCTGCAATTGACATGGAGCCACCCCTGGCGGGAAGGCGTGGCGGTCTCGGGGCAGGGAGGTCTAGCTCCCCGAGGCTGCTCGGGGACCCTCCTGTAGGGAGGGCTGCTCCATTGCATTTGTCACCACGCTCACCACCTCATTAGTGCACAAAGGGTCGGATAGTAGTTTTTTTACTTTTGTCATCAATGACGAATAGTGGATAATTAGAAGTCAAAGAGTGAGGAGTGGGTGTAATTCATTCATGGTCATTTCGGTAACTAGTACTAATAGAAATAAGGAAACGAGTGAAATATTTGTCTGGTCACCTTTACGTTGAAAGTCAATAAGTTAAAATCATCAGCTGATTGGAATAAAAGGAGGGGTAGGGTGTAGTAGATTTGAGGAAAGAAGCAAATACATGTATCATTGTTTTGAAAAGTTGAGAGTAAATATTAAATAAGTATAATGTGAATAGTGAGGTAGTGTCCAGTGATTGCTTAATAACTGAAGACAGTAATATAGAGTGAAGCAACAGAGTTATGTTTCTCTAAGGTCTCGTTCACATGCTCTGTCCTCATGCAGGGCCAGAGTAAACAATAATTGGGTTTAATCAAAGTTGTGTTTTTATAAAACACAATTACTACAAAGGGGAGAAGAGAGAGGGAGTTAGATTTGGTTGCAAGGAAATGATATGTCAATGGAACATAGAATCTTATGTGGGTAAGGAGCAAAATACCAAAAAAATTCATTGTGAAGAGTGGGTCGTATTTCTTGACTGAATTGAAAGTAACTTAACATTTATCATAAACTAAATAGGTATGTTAAAAGGCAATGTTATTAAATAGCATCCTTAGCTTAATTTTTTTTTTTTTTATTTTGTAAGCGATGTAAGAGATACAGAAAATAGAACACTAATAACACACACATTTATTCCCACAGAAACAAAGGATTGGTTTAAGAAAACTGAGTCTAACAATATAAATGGGAAGTCTTAAAAATAATTTTGAATGAAGAGTTCAGTAAAAAAGTTAAAGACAAATTTTGACTTCAGAGAAGTCGGATTAGGGATATCTACCCAGAAAAAAAATTCATCAACTAAGACTAAGCAGTAGAAAATGACCTACTCTTATTGGGGTAAACTAATCAGAGAACTTTCCGGCAAAATAAGCTCTAACTAACAAAGTAAACTTCTAAATATATACAGTAACATTACAGTCAAAGTTTAATAGAATATACCAGGATTTTATTTGTGGAATTGATTTTACTAGCATATCAGTTCATTACTGAAGTTTTAAATCACATTCCCTAGAAATGGAGCATTGTGATGTTGGGATTCATTTAACAGACATGTAGCTCTATCCATGCACCTATCCAATTAACAGAAGTGAAAATGCTTTTCAAAACTGTGAATGAATTAACCATCTTGAATTTACCATATCCAAGAATGGAAAGCAAATTAAATTCAGAAGAATCACATAATACTACAATTATGGAGTTTGCTCTCGTGGGGTTTTCTGATATACCTAATCTCCAGTGGATTCTCTTTGGGATATTCTTCGTCATATATCTGATTATTTTGTTGGGCAATAGCATCATAATACTGATAACAAGAATTGATTCTACTCTCCAGAACCCCATGTATTTTTTCCTCGGGAATTTTTCCTTCTTGGAAATATGTTATGTAACAACCACAGTCCCAAGAATGCTCAGGGACATTTGGACCCAGAAAGGAAATATATCTTTTTTGGCCTGTGCTGCACAAACGTGTTTTGTTTTTATATTTGGAGGTGCAGAGTGTTTGCTCCTGACAGCGATGGCCTATGACCGCTATGTGGCCATTTGTAACCCTCTGAACTATCCTCTAGTCATGAACCACAAAGTCTGTATCCAGCTAGTGGCTGGCTCCTGGATCAGTGGAATTCCAGTCGAAATTGGACAAATGTGGCAGATTTTCTCTCTGTCCTTTTGTGGGTCTAACAGAATTAATAATTTCTTCTGTGACATCCCCCAAATACTCAAACTCACTTGTGGAGAAACATTAGTGAATCAGATGGTGGTCTATATATTTACTGTGTTGTTTTTAATGGTTCCATTTCTGTTGATCGTTGCCTCCTATGGCAAAATTATCTCCAATATTCTGAAATTGTCCTCAGCCAAAGGGAGGGCCAAAGCCTTCTCCACCTGTTCTTCTCACCTGACAGTTGTAGTCTTATTCTATGGAACAGCTGCTATCAATTATTTACAGCCCAAATCAAATAAATCTGAAAGATTGGGGAAGTTGCTTTCTCTTTTCTACACAGTTTTGACACCAGTGATGAATCCTGTTATATATACTCTGAGGAACAAAGATGTCTTCATGGCACTGAAGAAATTACTACCTAATTATTAACATAAGGTAACGACTTGAAATAACAGAAACAATTTGCTTATGTTTTTGTCATGTAGATACAACAGGAAAAATCTTCTGGTTTTGTTTTTACATTCCTAAATAGAAATAATCAATGTTGTGCTAACAATCTCACATTATGTCAAGGGACCTTTGTTTTATAAAATTAACTACTTTTGTGCAATGATACCACAAATTAACTGAAGTTCAAAAATCTAATCTTGAAGATCAATCTTTCCTCTGACTGTGGAAAGTGAGGTAAGAGATTGAATAGTACAATGAAAGATAATTGAATGTGTTGTTTAATCAGGAATTAGGGACATGTTCTGTGATAATTTTTTTTCTTGTATTTCACTTACCTTCAGATGCATTTGCTGTCTTTCTCTGCCCCCTTGGTTGGATTCAGCCAATGAGCAACACCAACAGTAGCTAAGATGGTGGAAGCTGGGGAGAATTTGGAGTTTTCTCTGTGTATTTTCTCGGCTTCTATACCTTGTCTCTGTCCGTGTCCCTTAAAGACTATGTATACTGCAGGGTGTACACACATCTATGGTCCCACTTCCCACCATTCTCTGATAACATTATTTCTTCCCTTTTTATCTTCAGACCTTTGTTTTGTAATATCTACCTATACTTGCAAGGATCTGATAGTCTCCCTATAATCTAAGCATAACCATGTTAATAGCCGATTCAGTAAGGTTCTTTAATTTAAATAATCAGGAATAAATTCTATATCCTGGCAGGTCTCCACTAGTTCATCATTCTTCCATTCTATTCTTGCATAACTTTTGGACAGTGATTTAGCATTTTTTTCTTTGAGGAAAAAAAATATATTAACGCTTTTACTCTATAAACTGATTCAACAACAACTCTTCTTAAAGAAGCAACAATACCTGTAGAAAAATGATATCATAAATACACATTTGCTGAGGAATATTAACACATAATTTATAGTGAAAAAACAAAATTGGAAGCAAATAGAATTAGAGATTGTATTAAGGCACTGGCATACATCTATACCATAAAACTACAGAGCACATATAAGAAGATTTTAGAATAGCTGTTGTGAAGAAAGTTCAAGTACGGACTGACATGTAAAAGAAATTAAAATTTAGTTAGAAAACATTACCCCATATTTGTAAAACTCTGAAAGATAAAGCCTTAAAACACCAACTTCTTGCCAATGAGTCAATTCTGACTCATAGTGACCCTATAGGACAGAGTAGAACAGCACCACAGGTTTTCCAAGGCTGTAATTTTTACTGGAGAAACTTCCACATCTTTCTCCTGTGGAGCTGCTGGTGGGTTAAACCACCATCCTCTCAGATAGCAGCTGAGTGCTTAATCACTGCACCAACAGGGCTCCCAGTAATGAAAGATAGCAACCTATAATTCCATTCAACTATTTATATGCACGTCAGTAGTGGATATGCATGCGTATGGATATGAGCAGTATTTGGATGGGTGTGGATTAGAAGGAAATATTGGCTTATTCATAGTGGCAGGAGTTCAGATAATTTCTGATTTATTTTTTATATTTTTTCTGTTTAGTTTGGATTTACTGAATTAAGAAGGTAATTGGTATATCAGAGGAAACAATAATTAATATTCATTCTGAAAATAACATAAGAAAATATTTGCATTTCTTTCTTCTTGCCAGTAGATGTAAGAATCTAGCATCTAGGAGATAAACTTCAATATCAACCAAGGTGTCTTTGATTTGTGAAAGAAACATAAATGTGTTGTGTGGGTGTGTCTGTGTGTTTATCATCTAAAAAGGCTGAAAATATCTCTATGGTCATTCCTTGAAAAACAAATAAAAGGCATATAATAATAGAACCAGAGATGGACAAATTTGAGATTACAAGAATGAACATAAAAATAAACAACTATCAGTGAGCTTGAATGATGAAAAATACACAATCTTTAAAACAAAAAAGAAAAGAAAGAGAAAATGTCAAACATGTTGAATTAATGAAGAATTTATCAGTATCCAGCAAATAAAAAAAGACACAAATATAAACTGAAAATTTATAACAATACTAACATGATTTTTCAGTAGTTGTCAAATCAAGAAGTTAAAAACTTTAAAAATAATTTTATGATTTTCAGAGATCATGTAAGTGGTGTACATAGAAACTGGACATATATCTATTTTCCAGTCCCAATCAAATATTTATAAAAAAATTGTTAATACACTCTCTGGCAAAGATAATTTCAACATATTCCAAAAACAACAAAGTAAAAATAAATTAGCAAAAGATTATACACTGGAGGTGGAGCTAATATGGCACCCTAGACAGATGCATTATGTCATCACTCTGCAGCAAAGACCAGAAAAACTAAGTAAAACAGATAGAAACATCAATCCTGGAACTGTAAGCATCAAATGAAGGGATAAAGAACTGAATCAAATAGTGAATGGAAGAAGAAACTGAAAGGAAACAGAGAATGAACAGAGATACTTAATAGAGATCCCCACCAAATAACACAGCATAGTGTCACCATCTTGGAGCACAGCCATTAATGGCCAGGGACAGGAAGTATGGGAAAGCAACTTCACAGTGCTCCCAACAGGAGTCAGAGCACCCGGTAACCAGAGAAACTTACTTTCCCTCCCCTCACCCTTCTGCCCCATATGCCACTCCCACACCTTCCCAAAGGGCCATGTGGCGCCACTGGGCTAGAGTGCTACTGTCCCACCATCACCCCAGTTCTGCCCTGACCCACACATGGGCTCCCAATGCACCATTTTGTTTTTCTTTCTTTTTTTTTCCCCATTCTTCTTTTTCTTTCTCCCTCCCACCTAGCCCCATACACCACTATGCTCCTTTCCTGCTGACCCCCAGGTCTGATCCCCCACCCTCCAGCTAACTTTTTTTAATTTCTCATTTCTTTTTTCTCCCTGCAAAGTTCTGTATGCCACTCCCCCTTTCCATTAGATCTCACCATGCTGCTGGGGCTAGAATGTCCCTGGATCAGGCCCACTGCCACAGCAGGGCCTACACTGACCCACCCCTTCTGCTACTTGACTAACTGCTGAACAGTGGGAAGCGAGTCCACTTCACCTCCTGTCTGACACCCTAGCCTATCTGTCAAGGGTCTGTGAATGCTCCCAAACCTATGGACCTACATCAGGAGGTAGACAGCACATGCCCAGTACACCCTCAGCCAACTTGCCAAACCAGGGTACTGTGAAATGAACTCACCCTGCCTGCTGCTGCCATGCCTGCCCAGTCCAGGTGGTGAGAGCTATCATGCCCACAGACAAGCAAGCAGTAAAGCACACCCGGCCCACCTGCTCTGACATATCAAAACAAAACAAAGAAGCAGGGTGAAACAAATGAACATACAATCAATCAGTAAATAAAAGAATACCTTAATGTCTTCAAGACAGCTGACAATATCAAGACATATAAAAAAGCAAGACATGATGGCTCCAGCAAAGGACCAAAATAAAGAATCAGACAATCTTCTGGTACAAGAAAAGGCAGTGGAACTACCTGATATAGAATTCAAAAGATTAATATTTAGAGCTCTCCAAGAGACTAGGAATGAGAACAAAGAAAACACAGACAGAACTAAGGATAAAATAGTCAAATTTAAGGAAAACACAGATAAAAGCAACAAAAACATTGCCAAATTCCAAGAAAACAAAGACAAAGGAATAGAAGAATTCAAGAAAAAAAAATGGAAAAATTTCAAAATAAATAAACAATTAGAAATCATACAAAAACAGCAAATAGAATCCCAAAAGATAAACAACAAATTTCAGAAATGGAGAAATTTATAGAAGGTTTTAGAAGCAAATTTGAAACAACAGAAGACAGAATCCACAAGATTGAAGACAAATTCATGGACACCACTTTGTTTGAGAAAAAATCAGAGAAAAGAATGATGAAAAATGAAGAAAACCTAAGAATTATGTGCGACACAATCAGAAGCAAAAATCTGCACGTGATTAGAATTTCAGACCAAGGGAAGAAAATGGAAAACACAGAGGAAATTGTTGAAGATACGCTGGCAGAAAACTTCTGAAACATCATGAAAGATGAAAAGCTGACCATCTGAGAAGCTGAATGATCCCCATATAGGATCGACCACAAAAGAAAGTCACTAAGACATATCATAATCACACTTGCCAAAACCAAGAAAAAGAAAGGCTCCTGAGAGCAGCTCAAGAAAAACAAAAAGTCACTTATGAAGTGGAAACAATAAGACTAAGCTCTGATTCCTTGGCAGAAACTATGCAGGCAAGAATGCAAAGGGATGATATATATAAAACTTTGAAAGAAAGAAAAAAAGCTGCCAACCAAGAATAATATATCCTGCAAAACTCTCTCAAATAAAATACGATAGCAAAATTAGGACATTTCCAGATAAACAGAAATTAAGGGAATCTATAAACACCAAACAAAAATTACAAGAAACATTAAAGGGAGTTCTTCTGTTAGAGAACCAACATCAGACAACAACCAGATACTAGGGCACAGGACAGCATCTGGCCAGATACCGATCTAGGTAAAGAACACTCAATAATAAAACAAAGCCAAAAAAACTTAAAAGACGGAAACAGAGACATCAATCTATAAACGATGACAACATGGAAACAATAAAAGGGGAAGTAAATGGTAGTGGTATAAATCTTTCAAGTGGACAGGAATTTATGGCAATACCTAGAAAAAAATGACTGGTTCAAACTTAGGAAGATAAGAGTAAATTTCAAGGTAACCTTAAAAAAGTTAGCAAACTTGCTCATCAGAATAAAAAAGAAGAAAAACACGAAGTCTCAGTAAATACAAAATCTATAGCAAAAGAAAAGACAACACACAAACAAAAGCAACTCTACACTGAAAGTAAGAGGAACAAAGAAAATGTGAGCACCACAAAAAAAGCACAATAGAACAGCAATAAACTCATACCTAGCAATAACCACACTGAATTTAAATGGCTTAAATATAACTGAAAAGAGACAGAGAGTGGTAGAAAGGAGAAAAAAGCACAACCCATCAATATGCTATCTAAAAGAGACACATCTTAGACACCAAAACATAAATATATTAAAAATCAAAGGATGGAAAAAAATATATATCAAGAAAACAGTAACCAAAATAAATAAATAAATAAAAGGGCAGGAGTGGCAATACTAATCTCAGATAAAATAGACTTTAATGCAAAAATCTACCACAAAAAACAAGGCAGAATATCATATAATGATTAAAGGGACAATCCACCAAGAAGACATAACCTTAATAATTATCTATGCACCCAATGACAGGGCTCCAAAATACATACAACAAACTCTCATAGCACTGGAAAGAAAAATAGACAGTTCCACTTTAATTGTAGGAGATGTTAACACACCACTCTTGGTAAAGGACAGAACATCTAGAAAGAAACTCAACAAAGATTCAGAAGATCTAAAGGCCGAAATCAACCAACTTGACCTAACTGACAGATATAGAACCCTCCACCCAATGCCAGCAATGTACACATTCTTTTCAAATGCATATGTTATATTCTCCAGAATAGACCTCATTTAGGCCACAAAGTGACCCTCAATAAAATTCAAAACATCAAAATAATACAAAGCATTCTCTCTGATCACAGCACCATAAAAGTAGCAATCAACAACAAGAAGACCAAGGGAAAAAAATATCAAAACATGGAAACTGAATAACACCTTGCTTAAAAACAACTGGGTAAAAGAAGAAATCAAAGAGGGAATGAAAAATTCATAGAATTAAATGACAATGAAAAAAAAAATACCAAAACATTTAGGACACATCAAAGGCAGTGCTCAGAGGTCAATTTATAGCAATAAACATATACAACAAAAAAGAAGAATGAGCCAAAATCTAAACGTTACCCCTACAACTCAAACAAGTAGAAAGAGAACAGCAAAAGAAACCCATGGTAACCAGAAGAAATGAAATAATAAAGATTAGAGCAGAAATAAATGAAATAGAGAACAGAAAAACAATAGAATGAACGAGGCCAATAGTTGGTTCTTCAAAAGGATAAAGAAAATCGACAAACCATTCGCCAAACTGACAAAAGAAAAACAGGAGAAGCAAATAACCCAAATAAGAAATGAAATGGGGGACATTACAACAGACTCACTGAAATAAAAAGGATCACAACAGAATATTATGAAAAATTGTACTCCAACAAATTTGAGAGCCTAGAGGAAATAGCCACTATGTGTCTATGAATTTGTCCTACAGTGGTGGCTTATGTGTTGCTGTGATACTGGAAGCTTTGCCGCTGGTATTTCAAACATCAGCAGGATTACTCATGGTGGACAGGTTTCCGCAGAGCTTCTAGACTAAGACAGACTATGAAGAAGAACCTGGTGGTCTACTTCTGAAAAAACTAGCCAGTGAAAACCCTATGAATAGCAGTGGAATATTGTCTGATACAGTGCTGGAAGAGGAGCCCCTCACGTTGGAAGGACTCAAGATATAACTGGGGATGAGCTGTCTCCTCAAAGTAGAGTTGACATTAATGACGTGAATGGAATCAAGCTTCATTTGCTGATGTGGCAAGACCCAAAATGAGAAGAAACAGCTGCAAATATCCATTAATAATAGGAATGTGGAATGCATGCAGTATGAATCTAGGAAAATTGGAAGTCATCAAAAATGAAATGGAATGCAAAACATCGAAATCGTAGGCATTAGTGAGCTGAAATGGACGAGTATTGGCCTTTTTGAATCAGACAATCTATAGTCTACTACGTCGGGAATGAAAAATTGAAGAGGAATCGCATCACATTTATCATCAGAAAGAACATTTCAGCATCTATCCTGAAGTACAACTTTGTCAGTGATAGGATAATATCCGTAAGCCTACAAAGAAGAAAAGTTACTACAAATATTATTTAAACTTACACAGCAACCAGTAATCCAAACGATGAAGAAATTGAAGATTTTTACCAATTTCTGCATTATGAAATTGATCAAACATGCAATCAAGATTTATTGATAACTGCTGGTGACTGGAATGCTAAAGTTGTAAACAAAAAAGATTGAATAGTAGCTGGAAAATACAGAATTAGATATAGAAATTCTGCTAGAGATTGCATGGTAGAATTTGGTAAGACCAAAGACTTATTCCTTGCAAATAACTTTTTTAAATAACATAAACAGTGACTATATACATTGGTATAGATTGAATTTGTGTTCCCCAAAAATATGTGTCAACTTAGCTAGGCCATGATTCACAGAATTGTGTGGTTTTCCACCATTTTTGTGATCAGGATTGGAGGAAGACTCATTAACAACCTGCAATATTCAGACAACACAACCTTGCTTGCCCTCCAGACTATGGGTGTTGGCCACACTCTCAGAATTCTGCGTGGAGGCTATTCAACCCTCGGCTTCAGCTCTGCCTTTCAGGTCCGCTGCAAAGGCAACTCTGCTCCCTCAGATTTGTGCAGCCCCGTTCTCCTAGTTCATCTGAGAGACAGCCCCGCCTCCTCAGCTTAGAGCAGCGAACCTGGCACTCGTGAATGGCAGTCCCACACTCCAGAACCAAGCTGGTGAAGAGCTGATTCTGAAATCCCAGAGCCCATTGTCCACCCTTTGAGACTGAGGCAGCTCTGCCTCCTCTGTTCCTTGTCTCTTCAGCAGCTTCCTGGTTCCTTGGCCTCTCAGCCCCTTGGGCCTCACCACTCGTGTCTGCCCTGCTGGGGCTTGTGTTCTAAAGCTCTGTAGGCCACAGATAAGTGCCTAGAGGCACCCTACTCTGCCAGTAAATTTGGGCCAGAAGGCACTCAGCTTTCTTACTCTGGGGGTCAGCTCCAGTGCTGTCTTGCGATGGTCTCCTGGTTCTGTTGTTGCCGTTTCTGTGCTGCTGTTTTGTGCCGTCTGCGCAGTCTGCAGTGCCATCTTCAGTGTAACAGCTCTCCCACTTCCTTTTGAGTCCTCACCAGAATTATCTGACGTCCATAATTCCACTAACAGTCTCTTCAAGGCAATCTAGGTTTTCAGTATTAGGCACTTTAAAACTGTTCCAGCCTCTATCCATTCACAGTTTCAAAATCACTTACACATTTTAGGTATCTGTTACAGCAGCACTCCATTCTCTTGGTACCAAATTCTGTCTTATTATCTAGTGTTGCTATAACAGAAATACCACAAGTGGATGGCTTTAACAAACAGATCTATTCTCTTACAATCTAGGAGACTAGAAGTTCAAATTCAGCATGCTAGCTCTAAGGGAAGTCTTTCTTTCTCTGTCGGCTCTGGGGGAAGGTCCTTATCATCAATCTTTCCCTAGCCTAGGAGCTTCTCAGAGCAGGGACCCTGAGCCCAAAGGACACACTCACTTCCTGGTTCTGCATTCTTGGTGGTAGGAGGTCCCCCTGTCTCTCTACTTGCTTCTCTCTTTTATATCTCAAAAGAGATCGGTTCAAGACACAACCTAATCTTGTAGCTTGAGTCCTACTACAGTAACATAACTGTTTCTAATGCTACCTCATTAACGTCATAGAGGTAGGATTTACAACACATGGGAAAATCACGTTAGAAGACAAAATTGTGGACAATCACACAATATTGGTAATCATGGTTTAGCCAAGTTGACACACATTTTTTGGGGACACAATTCAATCCATAACAGAAGCTTCAGATGAGATTTTCAAATTGGCCACAAGAAATAGTTCGGAGAACCAACATATGAAAGGCACCCTTTAGTAAAGAGAAAAACCTACCACTTGCCTTGAGCCCATTGTGACTCATGGTGAACTCGTGCATGTCAGAGTAGGTTTGTGCTCACTAGGTTGTCAATGCTATTTTTTCAGGAGTAGATCACCAAACTTTTCTTTCTAGATGTCTCTGGGTGGACATGAACGTCCAACCTTTTATTTAGCAGCTGAGCATGTTAACTATTTGCACAACCCAGGGACTCCATAGTAAAGAGAAGGAATACTTAAATACATAAAGGAATATAGTTCTAGAAACACACCATTGAGTAGTCATAGAATCCTAGAAAGGAAAGAAACAAATTTAATTACAAGTAGAAGTGGATATTGGGCCTGTGATTTCATACCTAAGAATTTTATCTCCATACACCTGGTAGAAGATGAAATAGGAAAAGAATTATGACAGGAAAGCTGCTTCTTCTTTTTCTTTTTCTGTCTTAAATGATCTTGCTGAAAATGTTTGTTTTTGACGTGGCATGGCGCTTTGAATCAGCCAGACACCTTCCATGATGTGTGAGTGGCCATCCTAACATTATTAAAACCATCTGTTTCTGCCAGCAGAAATGCTTTTATTTTCACAAAAGTTAACCTAGAAACACAGAGTTCCACCTTTAAAAGGGGATCTCAGCACCCATTACAGGGAAGAGACCAAGTGAAGTATGTTCATGTGATGAAACATACGACACATTTCCCTAAAAATCCATCTGGATAAATTATGGTAGTAAGACTAAGCAAGGCCAATTCACATCAGTTATCAAGGGTCTGCAATGGAATAGCTAGAAAGATTAACTTTTTCCATAAAATAATGTCAGAGAGTAAGAGGTATTACTCCCCCACGTACTCTCACCATATCTGGGAAAGCAAGTTTGCTTGGGGTTGATGCCAAAAAGTGGTTGCGGCAAAGATCAGATCTATTCAGAGAAAATTGTTTAGAAAAATAAGCCAGACTGATTGCTAAACAGAAATATTCTGCTAGAAAATAAGTAGATACACAAGAGAGATTTCCCCCAGGGACAGCGCAACTATTTCCCATTTAAGAGCACTTAGTGTTTGAAAGCATGCAAAGGCTATTTTAGAATCCGAGTGACTTCCTGAGATCAAAAAGAAGTGTAAATTTAAAAAGAGTATATGTTAACAATACACCTGGACTCTCCTAGATAGTTTCATGAAATCTTTAAAGGTAAGCTCATTATACTGATGGGCTACTTCATGTAAATGTATTTCCAAATATGAAGTTCAAGATACAACTGATGAAATTCTGAAAAAAACTGTATTTGAAAATGAGTTAACTACTTAAGATACACATGCAGCCCCCAAACTTTCTGAATTATAAATTAAATAAAATCAGATGCAAGGCAAATGATCTTAACAATGGTATTTATTATTTATAATAAAATACCCCCACTCCTTACTTATGGACTCTGTTAGGATCCAAAGACCATATTGTTATTGTAAAATTGGAGTTATGCAAAAATGGAGGATTTTTTTCTGTTTTCACATCATCTATTTGTACAATTTTTTTTTTAGAAAATATAACCATAGAAGTATTGAAAGGAGATGTGTGGAAATTTCACATTTATTGTTTAGTACCAGCAGTATTGGCTTAGCTTCCTTGGTATTGTGGTGTTGTTAATGCCCAGCTTGCATAGTTCACTTTTGCATGCTCGTATGATTTTGATTTATTTTCTTCCTATCTTCCCTCTTGCTTTCCCATAATTTTCAAGTTTAACTAAGTTTCTCTTTGAGAGGTAGAGCGACCTTGTAGGGTGGCAGAAAACATTGATAACCCTTAAGGACTAGGATTAACTTATCTGCGACGTGACAATAAGAGTGCCAGATGACCTTCCAGGATTCCCAATAAGAAATTAGATCATCTGGGTAGTACAAAATGTAACCAACTGAAGAGAAACTATAATTCTGTCCCTATAAAAACTTTCAGCCAGTCTCCAGTGGGGAGAAAGGTCTTTTGGAGAAGCTCATTCCCCTCTGTCTCCTGTATATTGATATACAATAAAACACTCTTCCTGCTCAGTATTGGCTTCTGCGGCAGGCTGCTCAAACCCACCATTGTTGTAACAGTAAAAACAGCTAAGATTTACTGATGTGCTCATCACTGTGAAGGGTCCAGTTATTGATTATTTCTCTGCGGAGAAGGATTGGAGGAGACAAAGCTGGATAAAGCCAGGCTGTGTGACTGGAGAGCCCAAGGCTTAACCACATCATCTTCCTCCTGTGCTAGATCAGAGATCCCATCATGGAGCTGCCTCAAGTGTTCCACTCCCACCCCTGCAAGCCCTGCATTCAAGATCTAGAAGGCTACTCTGCCTTTCAGGCCTGGCGAGTCCCTGTGGTTCAGGGCTTCCTGTGAAGGTGCTGAGATCCTGGCCGTGCACCTGGCCTCACTGAGATGGAGGTTTTAGGCCCAGTTTGGCTCACTTTGGGATGTCATTAAACTCACACACATTTCTTCCAAAAAACCTCTCAGATGCCTCTTTCTTTCCTCACTTCCTAAACCACAGCAATTTTGAGCTGCAGGGCCTCAGGTCAGATAGAAGCTGAGAACTCAGAACAGGTGTCCTCTGGCTCGGTACTTCCTGCCTGTTTGCCTAGAGGCCATGGCCATGAAGAAGACCGGCTAGCCTGGTAGCTGGATGCAGAGGGAATGGAGAGCGTGGGGGAGTTTGGCCCAGCTTCCTGGAGGCTACCCAGACACCCTCCACAAGTAAGGGGATGATCCACAGCTGTTGCCACCATGGCCACTGCCTTTTAATGTGCAAAAGTTTGGATAGTAGATTATTTACTATTGCTGTAAGTGTGACACGTCAGATAACGAGACAGGCAATAAGTGGGGAGCAGGTGTAACTCATTTAAGGTCATTTTGAAAACTAGTATTAATAGAAATAGGGAAATATAAGCAAATGCTTGTCTGATCACCTTCATACTGAACATTATTAAGTCAAAATCATTAGCTGATTGGACTAGAAAGGAGTATGGGGTAGTAGATTTGAGGAGAGAAGGAAATACATGAATAATTGATCTGAAAAGTTGGAGAGTAAATATTAGACAAGTGTAATATGAATTGTCTAGTAGTGTCAGTAACTGCTTGATGTCTAAGGATATTAACAGAAAGTGAAGCAAGGCAGTTCATTACAATCCAGGTTTAATAAAATATACCAGGATTTTATTTTTTGAATTGATTTTAATAGCATTATCAGTTCATTGTTGAAGTTTCAAATCACATTCCCTAGATATAGAACATGGTTATGGTGGAATTAATTAAAGAGACATGTAGGTTTATTCATGCACCTATCCAATTAATAGAAGTAAAAATGCTTTTCAAAAATGTGAAGGTATTAATCATCTTGAATTTACAATATCTACAGATGGAAAGGAAACCCTGTTGGCATAGTGGTTAAGTGCTATGGCTGCTAACCAAAAGGTTGGCTGTTTGAATCCACCAGAAACTTCTTGGAAATGGAAATCAAATTAAGAGCAAAAGAATCAAGTAATACTACAATTATGGAATTTGCTTTCATCGGGATATACCCAATCTCCACTGGATTCTCTTTGGGATATTTTTCATCATGTATCTGATTATTTTGTTGGGCAATAGCATCATAATATTGATAACAAGAATTGACCCGACTCTCCAGAACCATTTTGACACCGATGATGAATCCCGTTATACATTGCCTGAGGAACAAAGATGTCACGGTGGCGCTGAATAGATTACTACCTAAGTTGTTAACATGAGGCAATGACTTAAAATAACAGAAACAAATTATCAATGTTTTTGTCACGTAGATACAACAGGAAAAATCTTCTAGTTTTGTTTCTGCATTCCTAAATAGAAATAATAAATTGTGTGCTAACAATCTCACATTATGTCAAGGGAACTTTGTTTCATAGATTTAACTACTTCTGTGTAATCAAACCACAAATTAACTATATTGCAAAAATCTAATCTTGAAGATCAATCTTTCCTCTGACTGTGAACAAGTGAGTTTTGAGACTGTCTGAATAGTACAATGGAAGATAATTGAGTGTGTCATATAATTAGGAATTAGGATTATGCTCTGTGATAATTTTTTCTTATATTTACTATTCCTTCAGAGGTATTTGCTGCCCTTCTCTGACCCTCTGGTTGGATTCAGCCAATGAGAAACACCAGCAGTAGCTATGATGGTGGAAGCCTGGGAGAACTTGGGGTTTTCTTTGCATTTCTTCTGTGCTTCTATGTCTTGTCTCTGGCCGTGTCCCTTAAAACTACACAAGCTGCAGGCTGTATCCTCATCTATGATCTCACCTCTCACCATTCTTTGGTAACATTATATCCTCCCCTTTTAGCTTCAGACCTTGGTTTTGTAAAATCTTCCTACACATGCAAGGTTCAGGTATTTTCCCCATAATCTAACCATACCAATGTAAACAGCCCTTTCATTAAAGTACTTTAATTGGAAGCTTCTGGAATGAATTCTGTATTGCCAGGCCCCCACTAGTACCTCATTCTTACATTCTATTCTTGCGTACTTTTTGGGCAGTGATTTAACATTTTTTTCTTTGTGAAAGAAAAACAAAATACAAACTTTTTTACTCTATAAACTGATTCAAGAAAAATCTCTTATAGAAATAGCCATACTTGTACAAAAATGACTATTACAAATATGCATTTGTTGAGGAATATTTAAAAAAAATATAGCAAAAAAATTAAATTTGAAGCAAAGGGAATTGGAGATTGTATTAAGAAACTGGAGTATGTCCATACCATAAAATTATACAGCCCAATGAAGAAGATTTTAGAAAATCAGTGGTGAAGGAATTCCAAGTCTGTGCTGATATGTAAAAGAAATTAAAATCTATTTATAAAATATTACCCTATTTTAGGAAAACAGTGAAAGAAAAACCCATTAAAAACAAACATGTTGCCAGTTAGTGAATTCTGACTCATAATGACACTGTTGGTTTTTGTTGATGTTAGGTGCCCTCAAGTAGGTTCCAACTCATAGTGACCCTATGTATAACCGAACTAACACTGCCAGGTCCTGTATCATTCTCATGATTGTTGTTATGCTTGAACCCATTGTTTCAGCCACTGTGTCAATCTATCTCTCCTCTTTTTCACTGACACTCCACTTTACCAAGCATGACGTCTTTCTCCAGGGACTGGTCCTTCCTGATAACATATCCTAAAGAATGTGAGACGAAGTCTCACCATCCTCACTTCAAAGGAGCATTCTGGTTGTACTTCCAAGACAGATTTGTTTGTTCTCTTGGTAATTCATGGTATATTCAATATTCTTCACCAACATTACAGCTCAAAACATCAACTCTTCTTTGATCTTCCTTATTCATTGTCCAGCTTTCGCGTGCATATGAGCTGACTGAAAATGCCATGGCTTGGATCAGGTGCACCTTAGTCCTCAAAGTGACATCTTTGCTTTTAACTCTTTAATGAGGTCTTGTTGCTGGGGTCTTCTGCCCAACCTGGGCAGCCCCTATGAGGTTCTTGCCTTCTACTGACTAAGAATGACCAGGAGAGGCTCAAGTTTTCTGCACGAACAAAGCTTTATTGAGCAAAAGTAGCTCGTGAACAGAGACAAACAGGGATCAAGGAACAAAGGATTGGCTAGGACTTATAAAGGTTTTTAGGTGGGAAAAGGCATCATCTTTATTCATGCAAGAGGCGAGGTTATGAAGATTTGGTGTGCACGCAGGAGGCAGCCCAAGATGGAACCCGTGGCAAAGGCTGGTGGGTTTGTTTGTCAAGACTTATTTTGGGATGTTGTACATGTGCTGTCTTTCCAGGTGCCGGTTTGATTCCCGCCAGGGTTCTCAGTTCTAGTTTGTCATCAGTAGAAGGTCATCGGTCGATCACTCCGTGGCATTTTACTTATGCCTAGAATACTGGATCAGACTAGTATGCCTACAAAACATCTTACAGGGAAGAATAATACGGAACTGGGTGGGTTGTTTGTTTTTACCTCATGCTCCAAGATGTGGGTTAATCTTCAGCTATATCAGTTAGGCTTGGTTAATCTTTCAGTTTTGTAACCTGGGCTTTCATTTAACCCATTGTTCCCTGCTGTTTTCTACCTGTCTTATTCCTTTGAAACAGATTTGCCCAGTGTAATGTGTCATTTGATTTCTTGACTGCTGCTTCCATGGGTGTTGATTGTGGATCCAAGTTAAATGAAATCCGCGATGACTTCAATCTTTTCTCCTTTTATCATGATATTGCTTATTGGTCCAGTTTTGAGGATTTTTGTTTTCTTTTTGTTGAAGTGTAGGACAGAGTAGAACTATTCCACAGGGTTTCTAAGTCTGTAATTTTTATGGAAGCCAACTGCCACAGCTTTTTCCTGAGGAGCTGCTGATGGATTGTACCACCATCCTCTGGTATAGCAGCCGAGCACTTAACCACTGCACCATCAGGGCTCCATACAATGAAAGATGGCACCTCACAATTCCATTCAATTATTTACATGTGCTGTCAGCAGTTAGTACGTGTATGAGCACTATTTGGGTGGGTGTTGATTAGAAGGGATTATTGGCTTCCTCACAGTGGCAGGATTTCAAATGATTTCTGCTTTATTTTTTATATTTTTTCTATATAGTTTGAATTTACTACAATGAGAAGGTAATTGGTGTATCACATGAAACAATAATCATTATTCATTCTGAAAATAACGTAAGAAAAAACATAGAAAATATTTCCATTTCTTCCTTTCTTCTTGCTACTAAATGTCTTAAGAATCTAGCACCTAGCAGAGATACTTCAACATCAGCCAAGTTGTCTTTGACTTGTGAAGGAAACAGAAATGTGTGTGTGTTTGTGTGTGCTGTATAAATCCAATGAAGAAAATACAAAGCTTTGAATATTGCCAAATCATTGATCAAAATTTCCTACCCATAAAAGTTTTATTATTAAACCTAAAAGAAAATGAACACAGTTGTATTGTTTTATCCATTTTGATTATTTGAAAGTATTCACCAGAATTCACTTGGTGTACCCTCATAAGACTATTATTTAAAGACAAAGGATACTGTGCAGTGAGAAAAAGAAAATAACAGAAAACATTGCAGAGACGTATTCAACAAAAAGAATTCCCCAGTGTCCTTTCTTTGCACACCCAAAGCTTCACTCTGGCTTGAGATTCTAAAATCTGTGCAAGGAATCTTTTTTTTTTTTTTCTGGTAAAGTTCAGAGAGCAAGGCAAGGTGGGATTGGGGTTAGGATTTCACCTGGTCATGTAACCAAGTGAGGCTTGTCAAACCAGTTAGCACAGTTGAAAATCATCAGTAAAGAAACCCCAGGATATTTTCAGACTTTAAACAGCATATAATAAAGTTCGTTGATTTTATCTTAGCCTAGAATGAAAAAATTAGATATCCATAGATAAGGATAGAATTTTTCCAGTACAAGTGTGTATCAAGTCTATTTCCTCAGTGGTAATGACTGTATTCAATAACCTGTTAAGCCACTGCATTAATTTTCTAATTCTGTGTAACAACCAACAAAATTTGCAGCTTAAAATAACATAAATTTATTATTTCACAGTTTATGTAGGTTAGAAGTCTGGTAAGGCATGGCTGGTTTCTCTGCTTACAGTCTCAAAGGCTGAAATCAAAGTGTCTGCTAGGTTGCATTCTTGTCTGAAGACTTTTGGGAAGAATATCTGATTCCAAGACCCTTGAGGTTGTAGTCAGAAATCGATTTCTTCTAGTTGTAGGACTAAGGTCCTATTTCCTTAAGAGATGTCAGTTAGAAGTTACTATGAGCTTCTAGAAGCCATACACAATCCATGCCATGTGATTCCTTCCATCTTTCTCACCTTGAATCTCTCATTTCCTGTCTTTGAACTCTGGACCCAGATTTAAAGGGATCATGTGATTCAGTCTGTCCCACCTGGATGATTTTTCTAATTTAAAGTAAACAGATTTGAAACCATAATTACATTTGCAAAATCCCTTCATGCAACATCTGGATTAATGTTTGATTGAATAACTGGGAGAAGGGCTGTGTGCATTCTGGAGCAGAAATCTTGGAGATCATCTTAGAATTTTACCTACCACAGTTATAAAATAAATATAAAATGTAGGGAACAAAGATAAATAATATGAAAGCAAAAATTGAATAAAATAACAAAAAATAGAATCAGTAAAAGTTGATGGAGCAGTTCTTTGAAAACAGAACTAAGTAACCTATGACAAGTTGTATTGAGGGGGGACAAAGCAAACACAGTCATTACTAGGAATAAGACAGAAAATACGACCCCAGGGATTGAGGTGATTTGTTTACATTATAGAAAGTTTGCATGTAAGTTTGCTAAATCTATAAATTACAGAACCAAAAGCACTGTATTCCAAGAAAATATCAATTCCACAAATACGTAAGCATATACATACATACATACATACATAATTCTTGGAGAAACCTTCAACAATTGTAACCATGACCAACTTTTGCATTGCTCAATATTTTAAAATCTATTAATTCATTTGAATTAAAGAAAATGTTACTTAATGTTCACTATAAGTCAGATGCCATTTTAGGAACACGATATAATTCATCACAATAATAAATCAATGTAATTCATCACAATAATAAATCAATGAAAACTAGTGAAGATGATTTGAAAAAATAATCTTAATTTCATATAAAAAATAGTAAACCCTAAAAACATTGATCACATTCTCAAAATAATACAAAGCACTGCTCTCCTATTCTAGTTTTCCTCATCTTTTGACGATAAAATGACATGCTTAAGTCTGTATTTTATAAAGATTTGTTTATTTTCCATTTCAATTTGATATTAAACACGTATCCTTATGTTGTCTGTAAATGTGTTGGAAGCAAAGAGGGGCAGTGGCAACTAATAAAATTGCAACTTCTGAAGGTAAGGGGATCTAACTGGCTTAATGAATCTGTGATAGCCAGACTTCTACCTTCAGTAAAGATGGAGTATCTTGACTTGATTTATCTCCAGTGAAACAACTGAAACTCTAGAGGCACAAAAAAAAAATAACAATAGCTATCAAAACATTACATATCAATTAAAGAAGGACAATGCTATCTATTTTTCCTATGAAAATTTTGTGTAACTTCAGGCCACAATGATTTTCTACTGTTTTCTTCTAGAAATTTTAGATTTTTAGGATTTATATTTAGGTCAACAATCCCAATTTGTTAATATTTATATTTATAATGTTATGAAGGATGGATCTAAGTTCATTTTTTAATAGAGAAATGTAATTGTATTCCAGATTTAAAATGCTTATATTTAACACAGTCTAGAGGTATACTTTGATATAGTATCTATGTTGTTCATGACAAAAATTAATTAATTAATTCTCTAGCCAGGTTTTGTGAGGTTTTTTTTTTTTTGTAAGGTAGATCACAATAAATAAAGCATGGATATGCAAGGGTGAGAGAAACCTAGTGTTGCTATATTCCAAGGTCCAAATAGTGGAATAAAGGGAGAAATATTAAGAAAATGGAGGTAAGAAATGGCCTCAAATACACAATTCTGATCTTGAACAGTCTCCAGTGAGTAAGTGGTTTGCTCTGTCTAGGGCATACTTGCTCTCTGCCAAGATCTAGCTGGGATGAGGACATGAATCCCTAGGGGGAATAGGAAAGTACAACTTTATCCAGAGTTTCTGGAAAAACAACTTAGAATAAGTGGCAAGCAAAGGCATCATTAAATATTGAGGTGACATCTGGGAAAGGAAATGCAACCATTGTAAAAGGAGGGATATTTTTGTTTAAAGAGAAGTTGTTGGTTTGAAGTAATATATTCTGAAAGAGATGTTAGTTCCAGTTAGGAGAAAAAAAATCTTACTAAAGCAGAAGTTTATTACAAACCCATATATATATAGATATATAAAACCTTTGGACTTAAACAGTTCTACTGAGAGAAAAAAAAAGCAACTTTCGTCAAATCTAGCAGAGTAAGTATGACATCTTTTATGTTGGTATGATTTTTGTGTTGGTATCTTATATTTATCTTAGAACACTATAAAACTCTGAGAATCACAGTTCGGGGACAAATAACATAAAACCAATTGTAAACTAAAAAATTAGCACTCAAATTAAAGCCTGCAAATTTGAATTTCTCACTTTCTTAATTATGAAGTAAACTAAAAACAAAACCGATACTAAAACACTTTGAACGTCATAAAACCCAATATTAATACTGCACATTTAATGATAAAAATAAATTAATGATAAAAATAAGTAAATTACTGAAAGTTTCATTTATAGTAAATCACTTCTAATATGCAAAACATTAGATTACCTTTATTTATACGTGCTTCTATGACTCATTCCATAATAAGACGCTTGCTATTTTAATGGAGAATCTATCTCTGATTTTTCTCAAACATTTAATTTTCTCGAAATGTTGACCTTTTTAGAATGGCAGAATTAAATAATAACAATAGTAATAATAATTCACAAACACGGAACTTCTTATTTAATTTTTTTTTCTCACAGCACGCTTCTTCATATCTTAAAAGAAGTACTAAAAAGTTTTAAGTCAACATTTCAGTTTTGTTGAGAAGCATTGAGAAATTACTGAATTTGAGAAAGAAAGCTGGTGTTGAAGGATTTGGGGGCGATGTCCAGTGTTTCTACTTACAGCTGTCATCAAATAGGATAAAATCATAACCAGCTGACATCAGGCTCATAATGAAAAATGATAGTGACATAAAAGTGGGTTCTCTTGGTCTGGCTCCTTTTTCCGTAATAACTAGCACTGGAAACCATTTTCTTTATTCATATCTGAATAGATATTTTCTTGGGTCTTATAACATGAAATTATAAGTTTGTCGGGATTCTTCTCTGCCTTTTTAGCATGAGTATTGAATTCTTATAGAATATTACATTAAATTAAATGCAGAATAATAGTTTAAAAATATTATGTGTCCCACACTCTGTTCGTTTAATATAGAGGAACATTGTGGAATATGAAAAACAATCTCTGTGTTATGGGAAGTTGTCAGGTTAGGGAAAGATAAGACACAGGGATAAATTCTCCTAGAAGCAATATCAAGTGTCAGTGAGTGACACACAGTTTAGGAATAAAAGGACAGAGACTGAGATCACACTGAAACTTAAAATAATCTCTGAGAGATTCATGAGGGTCATCCCACTGGGTGAGTAAAATAGTTATGCATTTATTTAGTTTGCATTACTGAACTTTGACTATCATGTAACATGTCTAATATTATATAAATACATAAGATACATAATTGAGACCCTTACATAGAAGCCCCATCTGGTCTCCTATCAGTCAATATCTTGTCTGTGTAGTTTTATTACATTACTTAGAACAGCATTTTATATAGATATGTGGAAGGAGAGAGAAAACTGACTTTATGGCAAGCAAGACAACTGGTAAGTATCAGATCCAAAAATAAAGAAAACATGCTCAAGAGTCAATGTCAAAAGTAGTACGGATGGAAGTGACGTTTCGGGTAAGAAAGCAGTGGATAATTTTAATACTTAACAATCTTGTTCAAAAATTATTTATTGACACTTTTCTTATGGTGCTCTGTCCTGGAGATTCCTTAATCACAAATACGATCAGAATTACAGAATATAACAATGCCATATAATAAACTAAATAAATCTTAGGTAAGCTTTTTATAACTTCTCCTTTATTCTCACAACAACTCTAAGATAGATATTTACGTCCATATTTTTATCAAATATAAAAAAATGACTTTAAATATTTAAATGATGACTGAGGTCAACTAAAACCCTAAGCATTGACAACCTAATTCAAACCTAGATCTATTCTCTTGATCTGGAAATTCTTCTAGAATTATCATGGGGATTAAAAATTGTATACGCTACTTCCACACACCTCGTTAGACTGTAGAATTGGAAAACAGGTCAAAAAGATAATTAATTAATTTCACTACTTTCACAGATGGAACACCTACCAGAAGTAAACCTCACTTCAGTGACGGAATTTTTTCTTTTGGGGTTCACTGATATTCCTCATCTTCAAATGTTTCTTTTGGGGATATTTTTCTTTGCTTATGTGATTATCTTGATGGGAAATGGCATAATTATTCTCATAACCAGGGTAGACAAGGCTCTCCAGACTCCCATGTATTTTTTCCTGGTAAATTTTTCCTTCTTGGAAATCTGTTACGTGTCAATCACTATTCCTAAAATGCTCGTGAACCTTTGGACTCAGCAAAGAAATATTTCTTTGTCTGAATGTGCTACACAAATGTGTTTTTTCCTTATACTGGGAAGTACGGAGTGTTTACTCCTGGCAGTGATGGCCTATGACCGCTATGTGGCCATTTGTAACCCTCTGCACTATCCTCTAGTCATGAACCGCAGGGTCTGTACCCAGTTGGTGACTGGCTCCTGGATCACTGCAATCCCAGTTCAGATAGGGCAAACATATCAGATTTTCTCTTTGCCATTTTGTGGATCTAACCAAATCAACCACTTCTTCTGTGACATCCCTCCATTATTCAAGCTGGCCTGCGGGGACACCTTTGTGAATGAGATGTCGGTCTACATTGTGGTTGTGTTGTTTCTCACAGTTCCATTTCTGTTGATAATTGGCTCCTACGGAAAAATCATGTCCACCATCCTGAGGTTACCATCAGCCACAAGTCGAGCCAAAGCCTTCTCCACCTGCTCATCTCATCTTACGGTTGTGGCTTTATTCTTTGGATCAGGAATCATTACATATTTTCAACCCAAATCCAAACACTCTTCTGGAAGAGACAGAGTTCTCTCTCTTTTCTATACCATTGTCACCCCAATGTTTAACCCCATAATATACACTTTGAGAAATAAAGATGTCATGGCAACTTTGAGAAAATTGCTACCTTAATGTTTAGTCACATTAGCCACAAATTTGAACTCATTACATCTTTTCTCATTTAATTTTGCACTTATATAATCAGAAATTAAGTTTAGTTTGATTCCATGCCTTAGTGTATATTGATTATTTTTACTCATTCTTGAGCTTGCCATTTTATGTCAGACTTTTTGATATCAGGGTCGTATTCACAATTGTTGTATTGCAAATAAGAAATTAATTATTTTGACAAATTTCATATATGGTGAATTAGTTTACCACCCCTACAAGTTAAATGGTGATTTGAGACTTCTCCCTGAATAATGTCTCTCTTATCTATTAATTGATTTCACAATAGCTTTTTTTCCTAAAAATCATTCCCCTTTATGTAGCTTTTGTTTTTGTTGAATGTTCTCTTTATATGACTATCATTTATTTTTTTTTCTTTTCATAAAGATATCTACTAGTAAAGAGTATTGTATATGGTATACCTTTGGAGAATATTTGTTGAACAATGTGCTTATATTTTTAGACATTTTATTCATTCAACACACTGAAGTTTCTGGTTTAAGATTTTCCATAGAGAACCAAACTAAAACCAAACTCGTTGCCCTCGAGTTGATTCCGACTCATAGAGACCCTATAGGAGAGTAGTACTGCTGCATAGGGTTTCCAAGGAGCGGATGGAGGATTCGAACTGCCAATCTTTTGGTTAGCAACTGAGTTCTTAACCACTGCTGTACCCAAGGCTCCTCTACAAAGAACACTTCAGAAATAATTAAAAATGAAAACTCCACAAAACAATACTGACAAGGTTGGTGGGTATGGTGACAAATCTTTCAACTGTTAAAATCACTTAAAATTGTAAAGCCAGCCTTGAAATGAAAATCAGATGAGATACGAAGCATATTAAGCCATGATCTACCGCATTCTGTGATGGTATTTGATTATCTATATATCTATCTATGTATATATATGTGTGTGTGTGTGTGTGTGTGTGTGGGTATGTATATATGGAGCCCTGGTGGCAAAGTGGTTAAGAACTCAGCTGTTAACCAAAAGGTTAGCAGTTCAAATCCACAAGCCACTACTTAGAAACCCTATAGGGCAGTTCTACTCTGTTTTATAGGGTCTCTATTGAGCCAGAACTGGCTCAATGGTACCAAACAACACCTAAAAAAACAACAATATGCATAAAATCTATACTATATATTCTTAATTATAAATGATATTTATTATACATGTATGTATGTGTACATATGTGCATATACACACACACACACACACATATATATGTGCCTTAGTAGTGCAATGGTTAAGCCGCTGTGTTGCTAACCAAAAAGGGAAAGGTCGATGATGATTGGAACCCACTTGCAAGTCTGAAGGAGAAAGATGTGGAAGTCTGCTTCTGTAAAGGTTTACAGCCTTGAAAATCCTATAAGGCAATTCTACTCTGTCCTATAAGGTCGCTATGAGTAGAAATCAACTTGACAGCAGTGGGTTTGATTTTGATATACATAGAAATATATAAAGTGTTAATGTCCTCACATTATTTATAGATCAAAAAAAACAAAGGCTCAGAGAGTTTGCATAATATTTCTACTTTACAGACATTCAAGGATTTTAACTCACTACCCATGTTCTATTTCTAGACCTGGGTTTGAGTTAGGCCCTCACCACTAAGTTGTTGTTTGACTTGGACAATTATTTAGTCCTTCAATGTCACTTTTTATATTTGACAAAAAAAATAAATAAATACAGCAACCTTACAGAGTTTTTGTGAGAATTAATACCTTGCAAAGAGCACACCTTTCATAGATTTACTTTATCATATGACATTGTTATATCCTATAATTATAATCAGATTTGTGATTAAGGAATTTCCTTAACATCTTCCCTTACCTACAGGCTTAGGAACAAAGATATCATGGAGAAAATTAGGAAGTTAATTAATCACCAAACTACTTTCTCACTCAATATAATCTAAATAAGTATTTATTCGTTTATTTCTTATTTCCCAACACTTTTCAGATACATTGTTGATGGCAATTTGCTCTTTTTTGAGTGCCATCTAAGTCAATTGTTGTTATTGTTTTTGTCACCTACCATCTAGTCAGAGCCCAACTCATGGTGATCCCATGTGTTACAGAGTAGAACTGTGCTCCATAGGGTTATCTTGGCAGTAATGTTTACTGAAGCAGACTGCCAGGCCTTTCTTCTGTGGAGCCACTAGGTGGGTTCCATCTGCCAATCTTTCCATTAGCAGCTGACTGCACACTACTTGTATCATCCAGTTTTCTTCTTAAATCAATTAAACATTGTATATTCTATGATTTTCAATCTTTTGCATGCTTTACAAACATCTTTGGGTTAATGTAGAAATGATACATTCACATTCCTTTGCTCTCAGGTGGTGTCAGAAAAACATATTTTAAAATGTCCCCATTGGACATTATCTGAGTCAGGATGAATAAGTAGAGGTCTCTATTTAGGAACTCAATACTTGTATTATTGTTTGACTTTAAGTTGTGCTTAACAAAAGATTGCTAAACACATTAGACCATCTCAAGAATAGATTTGATTCATTGAACACTAATGACTAAAGAACAGATGAGTTGTGGAATGACTTCAAGGATATCATACATGAAGAAAGCAAGAGGTCATTAAAAAGACAAGAAAGAGAAGACCAAAATGGATGTCAGAAGAGACTCTAAAACTTGCTCTTGAATGTCCAGTAGCTAAAATGAATGGAAAAAATGATGAAGTAAAAGAATTAAACAGAAAATTTAAAAGGGCAGCTCGAGAAGAAAAAGTAAAGTATTACAATGACATGTGCAAAGACCTGTACTTAAAAAAAAAAAAGGAAAAACATGCTAGGCATTTCTCAAGCTGAAGAACTAATATTGGAGGATTCTATGGCCAAAATACTGAATAACACAGATAGCTTCAAAAGAAGGTGGAAGGAATACATAGAATAACTGTACCAAAAAGAATTGGTCAATGTTCAGTCATTTAAGGAGGTAGCATATGATCAAGAACCAATGGTACTGAAGGAAGAAGTCCAAGATGCACTGAAGGCATTGGCCAAAAACGAAGCTCCAGGAATTGATGGAATAACAATTGAGATGTTTCAACAAATGGATGCGGTGCTTGAAGTGCTCACTCATCTATGCCAAGGAATTTGGAAGACAGTTACGTGGCGAACGGACTGGAAGAGATCCATATTTATGCCTATTCCAAAGAAAGGAGATCCAACCAAACGGGGAACTATTGAACAATATCATTAATATCACACACAAGTAAAATTTTACTGAAGATCATTCAAAAGCAGCTGCAACAGTACATCAACAGGGAACTGCCAGCAATTCAAACAGGATTTAAAAGAGGACTTGGCACAAGGGATACCATTGCTGATGTCAGATGGATCCTGGCTGAAAGCAAAGAATACCAGAAAGATGTTTACCTGTATTGTATTGACTATGCAAAGGCATTGGACTGTGTAGATCATAACAAATTATGGATAACATTGTGAAGAATGGGAATTCCAGAACACTTAATTGTGCCCATGAGGAACCTGTACATAGATCAAGATGCAGTTGTTCAAACAGAACAAGGGGATACTCCGTGGTTAAAAGTCAGGAAAGGTGTGCATCAGGGTTATGTCCTTTCACTATACCTATTTAATCTGTACGGTAAGCAAATAATTTGATAAACTGGACTATATGCAGAAAAACACGGCATCAGAATTGGAGGAAGACTCATTAACAATATGTGATACGCAGATAACACAACCTTGTTTGCTGAAAGTGAAAACGGTCTTGAAGCACTTGCTGATGTAGATCAAAGATCACAACCTTTAGTATGGATTACACCTCAACATAAAGAAAACAAAAATCCTCACAACTGGACCAGTAGGCAACATCATGATAAAATGGAAAAAAGATTGAACTTGTTGAGGATTTCATTTTACTTGGATCCACAATCAACATCCATGGAAGCAGCAGTTAAGAAATCAAAGGATGCATTGCCTTGGGCAAATCTGCTGCAAAAGACCTCTTTAAAGTGTTAAAAACAAAGTTGTCACTTTGAGGACTAAGATGTGCCTGACCCAAGCCATGGCATTTCAATTGCCTCATACGCATGTGAAAGCTGGACAATGAATAAGGAAGACGGAAGAATTGATACCTTTGAATTCTGGTGTTGGTGAAAAATGTTGAATATACCATGGACTGCCAAAAGTATGAACAAATCTGTCTCGGAAGAAGTATAGCCAGAATACTCCTTAGAAATGAAGATTATGAGACTAAGTCTCACATACTGTGGACATGTTATAAGAAAGGGCCAGTTCCTGGAGAAGGACATCATGCTTGGTAAAGTGAGGGTCAGTGAACAAGAGGAACATCCTCAATGAGATGGATTGACACAGAGGCTGCAACAATGGGCTCAAACATAGCAATGATTGTGAGAATGGTTCAGGACTGGGCAGTGTTTCGTTCTGTTGTACACAGGGTCGCTATGTTGGAACTGACTCGGCACCTAACAACAACAACAACAAATACATTTCATAACTGCCTTTACTGTATCCTCACAACCAATTCTTTTGATTCAGAAATTATATAAAGTACAATTTGCTACTTCCCTTTAACAACTTTATTTTATTTCAAGTAACAGAAAATTTGAGTTTTGCATTATGAAATGTTATCTGATTCTTAAGGAGGAAAATGAAAATGTTAGCTACGGTTTATATACAGCCTCAGTTTTTGAGTAGCAATGTAATATAGTTCAATTAAAATTGTTGAAAATAATACCTAATATGAAGAAAAAATTTAGTTTACTTCTTCCAGTCTTATATCCAAAACTCAGTGATAATAAAATCAAGATTAATACAATGTACTTTTTGATGACCCATTCTTCCCATCAGTCTTCTCCATATCAGTAAATGATATCCATATTTACTCAGTTGTTAAATAAAGGTGTAAACGTTATTTATGATTTTTATCACCTCTCACATATATCTGTCAATCTCTCCAAAATATAGTCACTTTTTAAATGTATTTTTTTCTCTCTGATCCATCATTGTCATTAAGTTTATCTTTAGCAGTGATCAGCAAAGGAATCTACTTGTCTAATTTCTTAACTTCCTATAAGCCATTAATCCCAGATTACCTATAGGGATTTCAAAAAAAATGGAAGAATGGTTTATTTCAGTTTCCTACTTAGAAATCTCCAATAGTTGTATATTACATTTAGAACAAAAGTTTAACTCTTTGGAATAAATGGGCACACTAGTCCAAAAGCAAAGACGAGAAGGCAGGAAGGGAGAGCAAAATTAGAGGAATAGAAATAGGGAACTCAGGGTGGAGAAGGGTTGCCAACTTATGTCACAAAACAATTTGTGTATTAATTGTTAAATGAGAAACTAATTTGCACTGTAACTTTTCACCTAAGCCACAATTTAAAAAAAAGAAAGGACTTGCTATCTTCTAACCCAGGGAGTACTGAGAGAACAATGTTCCTGGCACTGAAAAATAAAATAAACTGGGAAATTAAACAAATATATACAATTTAACTTTTGGAAAAATTTAACACATGCAGAACTCTCTGGCTTCATCTTTTTTGTATTAAAATATATTGCAGGAGTGGGTGGAGCAAGATAACAAAGCGTGTAAAGCTCCCACTTACTGCTCAGCAACTAACACACTGAACAATGGATCAAAATAAACCCAGACTGAGACCTCAGAATTCCGGATGGTAGCTGAGGTGCTGGACATTTGGGGTGAGTCCAGAAGCAGGAGAGAGGAGGAGCAGGGATAACACAGAAGCTAGGAGAACCTACCTGCTGTCATTAGCTGTCACTGGGACCACTTGCTCATTGCAGTCATTTTGGGAAGGGGCAGGGCAGCATTGCAGACAGGAAACACAGAAAAGGAGCTCTTCTGAGGAAGCTGTAGCCTAATTTTTTTTTTTCTTTTTTTAAAGCCGCCCAAATTGGCCATGGGAATTCGTGGGCCATGCAATTGGGAGGGGGCGAAGGGAGACTGTGGCGCTGCAAGAGGGTCCTGTTGAATCTCACTGAAGCAAGAGATGGATGGGCACTAGGACCAGGAGGAACTGCACAGACAGCAGATGAGAGGAATATTTCAGACCCACAGCTAAGACAGAGGGAAACTGGTAGCTCTCTGCTGTCAGTGGGACACCATGTGAGAGCCTGTGCAAGGGTGCCCCTTGACATAGAAAGACATAGAAAGCCCCCATACTTCACCACAGGAAAGTCAAGGCTCACCACTTACATTAGCGTCTGCAAACAGCTAAATCCTCCCACTCTTGCCCACGGGAATTGAATTCCAGAGATCAAGTACCCAGAACTCCTAAATCAGTACTGAAAGCAAACACACAAATAAATAAATAAATAATGCCTTCTAGTGGTTCTCGGGAGAAGATACCAAGCCCACTGCTATTGGGTCGATTTTGCCTCATAGCAACCATGTGGTGAGGAGTGGAGTTGCCCGGTGGGGTCCCAAGGGCTATGAGTCTTTGTGGAGGAATATTGCCACATCTTTCTCCCAAAGAGGGGCTGGTGGATGTGTGCACGTTGGGGGCTTGGCCTCTGTGCCACCAGGGAATCCAATCGGAAAATTTTTCCACGAAAACCAGAATACAAAATTTAAAGTAAAAAGAAAATAAAAGGTTACAAAATGGCCAAAGTATAACAAAAAATAACAAAGTATAGAAAATCACCAGATATAAAGGACCAATCAGAAGCAAAACATGAAGAAGTGGAACTTTGTCCTGTGGAAGCTGAATTAATGCAAAGAATTCATAATTTTCAGTCTATGGTGCCATATATGTTTAAAGAAAACAAAACACACACACACACACACACACACAAAAAAAAAAAAAAACTAGCAGAGATCAGGAAACAAATGGAGGAACAAAATGAGAGCCTCAACAACAAAATTAAAAAAATCAAAAATAAAAGACCCAAGGAGAACTACTGGAACTTAAGAATAAAGTAACCTATATAGAAAAAGCAAGAGAAACACTCAACAATAGAATTGAACAGAGCGGAAGACACAATAAATCAAATAGAAGACAAAATAACTGAACGTATCAAGTCTCAAGGGAAACAAAAGAATAGAACTGAAAAAAGCCAACAAACCCAAAACAAAATATGAGATTCAATTAAGAAATGTAACATCAGAATTATTGAATCACAGAGCACCATGACAACAATAAAAGCATAGAAACAATTTTCGAAGAGATAATCAGAGAGAATTTCCCAGATCTGGGCAAAGAACCAAACCTGCAACTACAGAAAGCTGCATAAAACTCAATCAGAAGAGATACAAAAAGATCAACTACACACCATATCCTAATAAAATTCCTGAAAGCCAAAAGAAGATGAGAATTCCGAAAGCGCAAGAGAAAAATGCAATACAACATACCAGGGTTCTTTCCGGAGAGTTAGTGCGGAAATCTCACGAGAAACTCTAGACACCAGAAGACAATGGAGAGACATATGTACGATACTGAACAAAACATTTGCCAACCAAGAACACTTTACTCAGCATAGCTGTCATTTAAAAACGGAGAAATCAAGGCATACCCAAACAAACAGAAGCTAGCTCTGAGAACTTGCCATTACCAGACCACCTTTGCAAGTATTTCTCAAGGGAGAACTCCAAATGGAAAGGAAGGAGCATTAAACTAATACTCATATCTATACATGGAAAAAATAAATACATAAGTAATAAGAGAGAAATCTCCAAAAAACAAAACACGGGCAATTCCAATGACCAAGTATATATTTTCAGGGAATAAATTAAATGATTAAATCTTGCAAGTAATATAACATGAAGTTTATGAGAATTAAATACAAAGTAAACGTATCAAATATAGATTATATATTGATGTTAATGGAGACACAGTAACAGAAATGAGGGAGAAAGGAGCATATCAGGTTGTATGTTAACTGTTGTTCATATGTTAAACATCGTTGCACTTGTAAGTTGTATAATGTAATATATGTGGTAACCACTAAGAAATCACCAAGAAATAGTATTCAGAAAAAAAAAGAAGGAAGAAAGCACAAAGGCTCATCACAAGAAAGTTGCCAAATACAAACAAAAACAAAAATTAGAATAAAAAACAAAGTAGATACATAACACTCAAAAAACAAATAGCAAAGTGCGTGAGGTAGACCCTTAGCTTTCAGTAATAATCTTAAATGTAAATGGTCTAAACGCTCCATGCAAAAGGCAGAGAGTGGCAAAATCAACACACAAAAATAAGTTGGGTTCCCCTACACTAACAAAGACTACTCCAAAACAGAAATTAATAAAACAATACATTTTACAATAGCCTCCAAATCTATAAAGTACCTAGGAATCAACCTAACCAGAGAATAAAGTATTTATACAATGAAAATTATGAAACAGTACTACAAGAGACTGAAAGAGACCTACAAAAAAGGAACTGCATCCCACGATCATGAATTGGAAGACTTAAAATAGTGAAAATGTCAATTCTATCAAAAGCAATCTTCAGATACAATTTAAACTCGATACGAATATCAACAGCATTCTTTACTGAAATGGAAAAACTAATGACCAAATTCATATGGAAAGGAAAAAATCCTCTGATAGACAAAGCCATATTGCAGAAAAAGAACAAAACAGAAAGACTCAGACTCCTCAATATGAAGATCTACTATATGGCCACTATAATCAAAACAACTTGGTATTGGTTCAATGTTAGACACAGAGAGCTGTGGAATAGAAAAGAGAACTCAGAATTAAACCCAGCCATCTATGGACGACTGATTTTTGACAAGTGGTCAAAGTCCATTCAGTGGAGCAGAAACTCTCTCTTTAATAAATGGTGTTGGCAAAACTGGATATCCACCTGCAGGAAAATTAAACAGTACCCATACCTCACACCATCAGAATCAACTTGATGGCAATGACTTGATGGCAATGGATATATATATATGTGTATGTGTCTCACACCATATATAAATACTAACTCAAAATGGATCAAAGGCCTAAATGTTAAATCTAAAACCATGAAATTTCTGGAAGAGAACATACGGAGAAAACTATGGAAACTAATCTTTGTAAAAATAGGATAACAAACATAACAACAAATGAACAAATAGAAGACAAAATAGATAAATGGGGCCTCATAAAAATTAAAAACTTATGCTCATCAAAAGACTTATTAAAATAGTAAATAGACAACCTACAGACAGAAAAAAATATTCAGAAATGAATTATCCGATAGGGGTCTAAACTCTAAAATCTATAGAAAACTGCAATAACTTAACAACAAAAAGATAAAAAAAATAATAATAATAAAACAAGCAAAGGACATGAACAGAACTTTCACCAAAAAGCACATCCAAGCAGACATGAAACATATGAAATGATGTTCAAGATCATTAGTTATTAAAGAGATGCAAATCAAAACTAAAATGAGATATCATATTACCCCAGCTAAAATGGCACTGATTTAAAAAAAAAAAAAAAAACAGAAATAGATAACAACAAATGCTGGAGAGGATATGGGGAAATTGGAATGCAGTTGGATTGCTGGTGGGACTGTAAAATGGTACAACCACTATGGAAAACGGTAGAGCAAATAAATGGAAACAACTGAAGTGCCCATCAACAGATGAATGGTTAAGGAAATGGTGATACATATGTACAGTGGAATACTATGCAACCATAAAGAATAATGATGAGTCCATAAAACGTGTTATAACGTGGATGGCCTTGAAGCACATAATGCTAAGTGAAATAAGGCAAATGTATAAGGAAAAATATTGTATGATTCCTTTTTTATAAGAAGACAAGAATAGATATTCATACACAGACCAATGTTCATCGGTAGTTACCACGGAGAGGAGTTGGGGAGGGGAAAGTACACTTCATATCACTGAGACTTACAATTTTTTTTTTTTTTTGGTGATGGGAAAAATGGCCTTGAATGTGGCTGTAGGGAACACAGCACAATCAAAGTAAAAACAAGTGTTTGAGAACATGTGGAGGGATATAGGCATATTGGTATATGGGTAGGTACAGGTGTGCACCTAGGTGAGAACAGATAGAAGTATCTATCGGTATATGTAAGTCCAAATATGTGGGTGCAGGCACATATGTTCATGTTAGTAGCATCTGGGGTCTTAACAGCTTGAGAACAGCCATGTAAGCCACAACTACCGGTCTCTACTTGCCAGGAGCAAAACAGTAAGAAGGTAACCAAAATATTAGAGAAGGAACAAATCAGCATGAGCCACATCATCTGCCCTGATACCAGAAAAACTAGATAGTGCTCAGCTACAACCACTGACTGTTCTGACTGGGGTCGAAATGGATGGTCCAGATGGAACAAGAGAAAAATGTGAAGCAGAACTGAAATTCTTATTAAAAAAAAAAAAAGCCAGACAAACTGGAATAATAGAGGAAAGAGTACTCCCGGAGATTATTGCCCTGAGACACTCTTTAGAGGCTATCCCCTGAGATCAACTTTTAGGGAAGAAGCAGAGTGACACACAAAATAAATATTACTCATAAGATTAGTGTTCTACTTAAAAACCATCAGTATGAGACCAAAAGGTCAACAATTACTCAAAAGCAAAGATAAGATAAGGCAGCATGGAAACTAGAGTACTGAAAATGGAACAAACAGAAAACAAAGAGAATGTTGACACATTGTGATAAATGTAACTAATGTCACTGAACAATTTGTGCAGAAATGGTCAAATGAAAACGTAACTTACTGTGTAAACTTTCACCAAAAACTCAATAAAATACTAATTAAAAATATATTGTTAATTAATTTTAAAAAATAGAAGCAAACATCCATGTAACTCCCAAGTAGATTGATACATAGAACTTTACCAGCACTGTAGAAGTCAATGGCCAACATTTTCCTGATCACATCTTCCCCCAAGCCAGCAATAACCACAAGTGTGACTCTTATTATATTTATGCACTGGCTTTTCTATATATTTTCACTATGTGACTATATATACCAAAAAGTACAAATTAATATTCCCCCTTTGCAAACTTTATGTAAAGGAAGTCAGGCAGTGTCTATTTTATGTGTTTTAATTTCATCAGTGAACATTGTATTTTTATAAATCATTCATGTTGTTGAATATATTTACAGTTTGTTCAATTTTGTTTCTATTTATTATTTAATGGTATAAAATTCATAGTTTTAAAAAATGCATTCTACTATGATGGACATGTGAGATGTTTCCATTTCAGGAAATGCATATTGTTGCACTGCACATAGGAATTCTTTGTGTTGTTAGGTGCTGTCAGGTGGGTTCTGACTCATAGCAAACCTATGTACAACAGAACAAAACACAGCCCAGTCCTTCACCATCCTCATGATCATTGTTATGCTTGTGCCCATTGTTGCAGCCACTGTGTCAATCCATCTCATTGAGGGTCTTCCTCTTTCTTCATTAAAGTGGGATTTATTCTTAAAATTACTGGGCATTTATTTAGCTCTTAAATAATTTTTCAAAGTGGAGGTATCAATTTATACTTGTAATACTTGTAATAGCAATGTTTGAAAGTGCCAGTACCCAGTATTGTCATACTTAATGATTTTTACCCATTAGCTTGATGTAGAATATTTCATTGTAGTTTCGGTTTGAATATTTCTGATTATTGAGGTGTTGTTGCTGTTGTTAGGTCCTGTCAAGTTGATTCCAACTCATAGTGACCCTGTGTACAACAGAACGAAACACTGCCCTGCCCTGTGCCATCCTCGTGATATTTGTTATGCTTGAGCCCATTGTTGTAACCACTGTGTCAATCCATCTCGTTGAGGGTCTTCCTCTTTTTCACTGACCCTCTACCAAGTGCGATGTCCTTCTCCAGGGACTGATCTCTCCTGATAACATGTCCAAAGTACGTGAGACAAAGTCTCACCATTCGCACTTCTGAGGAGAATTCCAGCTGTACTTCTTCCAAGACAGATTTGTTCATTCTTTTGGCAGTCCATGGTATATTCAATATTGTTCGCCAATACGATAATTCAAAGACATCAATTCTTCTTTGGACTTCCTTACTTATTGTCCATCTTTCACAAGCATATGAGGTATTATTATTATTATTGAGGTAGGGACATTTTAATACATTTAAGGATTTTCTCTTTTGTAAAGTGCTTTAAGATGTCATTTGATCAATTTTCTTTTGAATTATTTGTCTTTATTCTTATTTATTTGACACTTTCTTCTATATTGGGCATGTCCTCTCTTGGTCAGGTATATATCTTGAAACTATTCTCATTCATTGGCTTTGCATTTCACTCCCTAAATGTCCTTTGATAAGTAGCAACCTTAATTTTAATTAAGTCAAATAAGCCAATTTGAAGAAACAAACTGAAATGTTTGTGAATGAACAGACTAAAACCAAATGACATATAGTTTTCGACATTTAAAACAAAGAAAGAACTTCATTTCTGGTTAAGATTCAGTGGGTCACAGTAAGTCAATGTTTCTGCTTCAACCATTAGAAAAATTTGGATACATTTAAAAAAATCAGTTTTCTTTTTTTTCTTTTTTATTGTACTTTAGATGAAGCTTTACAGAACAAATAGATTCTCATTAAACAGTTAGTACACATATTGTTTTATGACAACAGTTAACAACCCCACGACATGTCAACACTGTCCCTTCTCAACCTCGGGTTCCCTATTACCGGCTTACCTGTTCCCTCCTGCCTACTAGTCCTTGCCCCTGGACTGTTGTGCCCCATTAGTCTCATTTTGTTTATGGGGTTGTCTAATCTTTGGCTGAACGTGAACCTCGGGAGTGACTTCGTTACTGAGCTAAAGGGTGTCCGGGAGCCGTACTCTCAGGGTTTCTCCAGTCTCCGGCAGGCCAGTAAGTCTGGTCTTTTTTGTGAGTTAGAATTTTGTTCTACATTTTTCTCCAGCTCTGTCTGGGACCCTCTTCTGTGATCCCTGTCAGAGCAGTCAGTGGTGGTAGCTGGGCACCATCTAGTTGTACTGGACTCAGTTTGGTGGAGGCTGTGGTAGTTGTGTTCCTTTAGTCTTTTGGACTAATCTTTCCCTTGTATCTTGTTTTCTTCATTCTCCCTTGCTCCAGAAGGGGTGAGAACGGTGGAGTATCTTAGATGGCTGCTCACAGGCTTTTAAAACCCCAGATACCACTCACCAAGGTAGAATGTAGAATATTTTCTTTATAAACTGTGTTATGCCAATTGAGCTAGATGTTCCGTGAAATCATGGTCCCCACAGCCCTCTGCCCAGCAATTCAGTCCCTCAGGAAGCTTGGATGTCTATGGAGCTTCCATGACCTTTCCTTGTACAATTTGTGCTGGTTTCCCTAGTATTGTGTACTGTCTCACCCTTCACCAAAGATACCACTTATCTATTGCCTATTTAGTATTTCCCCCCCATCCCTGGTAACCAACAAAGATTGTTACTTTTTGTATGCAAACTTTTTCATGGGTTTTTACAATAGAGTTCTCATACAATATTTGTCCTTTTGTGATTGACTTATTTCACTCAGCTTAATGTCCTCCAGTTTCATCCATGTTATGAGATGCTTCACAGATTCATCACTGTTCTTTATCATTGCATAATACTTCATTGTGTGTATGTATCATAGTTTTTTTATCCAATCATCTGTTGATGGGCATCTAGATTGTTTCCATCTTTTTGCTATTGTGAACAGTGCTGCAAAGAACATGGGTGTGCATGTCTATTCGTGTGACAGCTCTTATTTCTCTAGGATATATTCCTAGGAGTGTCATTGCTGGACTGTATGGTATTTCTATTTCTAGCTTTCTAAGGAAATGCCATATCATTTTCCAAAATGGTTGTATCATTTGGCATTCCCACCAGCAGTGCATAAGACTTCCGATCTCCCCAAAGCCTCTCCAACATTTGTTATTTCCAGTATTTTTTGATTCTTGCCAGTAATGCAGGGGGGAGATGGTATCTCATTGTGGTTTTAATTTGCATTTCTCTAATGACTAGTGATGATGAGCATTTCCTCATGTGTGTGTGGCCTCTTGAATGTCTTCTTTGATGAAGTGTCTGTTCATTTTCTTTGCCCATTTTTTAATTGGATGATTTCTCTTTTTGTTGTAGAGGTGTTGGATTTTCTTGTAGATTTTAGAGATTAGACCTTTGTCTGAATTGTAATGTCCAAAATTTTTTTCGTAGTCTGTAGGTTCTCTATATACGTTAGATAGATAGATAGATAGATAGATACATAGATAGATAGATATTTTATACAACCTTGAGGTTTGTAGTGGAAATATATATAATGCACTACTAATCTAGAGATTGGAGGCAATTATAAACCCTTAGAAATCACTATTGACTACATAATAGGAAGTAAAATCTTATTTCTGCAAGAGGAAATTTGGGTTCAAGTCAATATTCTTAAACTACTTTAGCATCACTCAGATTTGAAGTCTTGAAGGGGAAGTATTTTATAACAACAGATGGACTGCTGACCTGGAGTTTCAGCTGGAATTATATCAGAATCTTGTCTTCTCCTAAGTGAAGTTTAATAGGAATCATCGTTTAAAAGTGGGTTCACAGAGGGAATGAAATTGAGGAAGGATGGTGGAATGCTGCAAGGAAAAGAAAAATCCCCCTGTGGGCATTAATCTTGGGGCCAAAAAAAGCCCTTTTGAAATCAATTTAATATATTCAACAGCCAGTTCTCAGTTTGCCCAGGTAGTCTTGAAGAAATAAATTATTTATTATGTGATTTGTAGGTAAAAAAATCTTTCTTGTCAGAATATTTATTACAACTCTTATACAGGCCAGCCTCTGAATTTGGGTCAAAGTACCCATTTCAGAGGAGAAAATAAGCAAAATAACTTGAGGAAAATGTGACAGGAGCTCAGTCTAATAGGAACAGAGGGTCCATATGAAGCTGTCAAATTAGATAAGGTGAAAATTGGATTTGGGTCAATGCTGGATGGCATCCAGCGGTATTGCTCAGTTAAGGGCAATCAGGATCCTGTTCAAGTGTAAGAAATAAAACTGTCTGCACACTCTATTCCATTGAGAGGCTGCAGAGGAAGACTATTCTGAATAGAGAGAGATCTTGCTGGGAAAATAAACAAACCAAATCAGAGAGTGCCAAAGAGATTTGTTTAATTAGAAATTTAACTGTGTCAGGTGGAAGAGATCCCAGGGGGTAGAGAGAATTTTTTTTTTATTTGAAGAGCACTCCATGTTCAAAATGAACAGACTGTTTTAAAAGTAGATTAAATACTGTTGATAAAAGTTGTTTCAGCCAAAGTAATTTAAATACAAAAGTATGTAAACCCTCTTCAGTGAGAAAGAAACAGGATTATCACAAACAAACCAAAACCCAAACCCACTGTCATCAGGTAGATTACTACCCATAGCAACCTTCAGGACAGAGTAGAACTTCTCTATTGGGTTTCCAAGGCCATAAATCTTTAAGGAAGCTGACTGCCACAACTGTCTCACACAGAGCAGGCGGTGGGTTCTAACTGCAGACCTTTTAGGTAGCAGCCAAGCACTTTTACCACTGCTCTACCAGACTTCCTATTATCCAAAATAAGAAAGGTAAATATGAAATATTTTATATTAATACTCAACTTAAGTTCATGATATTATTAAAATTAAAATGTAATATGGAGTAGCAAATGTGCCATTTTATTAAAGCAGTTCCTTTATATTTATGACTCTTTTAAACATAATTTACCTTAAACAATGATTTTAAATAGTGATATTAATAACTTTGAAACACTGAAACTTTGAAAAAGTGCTACGTTTTTGTAAGAATAGTAGATAATATTATAGGAAAACTTCATTTCCAGCAAATACCTTGTAGCATATAAGCATTATATTTATGTATTTTACTTCTGATATTTTAATAAGATATTTAAAGTAAAACAATTCCTGAAATAAATTTACAACCATTGAGGAATCCAAGAAATATTTATTTTAAAGAAAATAATATTTTTATGTTAAAGAATTTATAAAATAATATAAAGTTTTAAGTTCATATTGTTTTTAAAATCAAGTTCAGGGTTTATGTTTCTAATTTATATCAAAAATACAAACATAGCTGAGGTTTAGGTAGATGAGGGGCATTGACAGTGAATAATATTTAGCTGAATCAGAATATTGTTAACCAAAGCCAAACCCATTGCCTTCAAGTTGATTCCAACTCATAACGACCCTATAGGATAGAGCAGAACTGCCTCATAGGGTTTCCAAGGCTGTAAATCTTTATGGAAGCAGACTGCTACATCTTCCTCCCACAGAGTGGCTGGTGGGTTTGAACCACTGACCTTTTGATTAGCAGCCAAGAACTTAACCACTGTGCAACCAGGACTCCTTCAATATTGTTAAGCATTCTGTAATCATTATGATTTTTTTCCAGGGAATGGATGCTTAGATTTCAAATAAAAACATTATAACAGTAAGTTTTATTTCCCTTTAAGTAATAAGGACTTAAACATTTTCAAGAAAGAAGAGTGATACAGATAGTTTCGGGAGAACACACAGGGTAAATCTCTGCTCTTTCTACCCAGTTCTCTTGATAAAAACATGGACAAATCTTACATATTTAATGTTATACATGGATAATTTCATCACCAAAGAGTTGAGATTGTAGAATTAAAAATGCTGTTTTGTTTAGCACTCACAGTCATGTTATTCAATTAACAAGAATTAAATTATTTCAATCGAATGCCATCATTCGTAAAGTAATACATAAAGATTTACTTCTTTTGTCTTCTTGTGAATCTTATTTCTTTTCCCCCTCTTATGCTTTCATTTTAATAATGTCTATTACTTTATTTTAGTTCAAAATCAAATCCTCAGTAGCATATTAGGTGAACACCCATTTTCTAGGATCTATGTTGATTTCAAGTAGGAAAATAGTCACAGTCTTTACCTCTCAGATCATTTACTATCAGTAAATGGGTATTACCCTAATTGCAATTCTAAGTGCTGAGCAGTGATGAGTACTACAGGTACATGTCCACAAAGTAGAGACAATGATAGAAACCCAAATATTGGCAAAGAATTCATGGAGAAATTACAACTTGTAAGTTGAATGTGTTTTGGAGTTTTGTTACACTTTGATAATTGCTTTAAGATCTCACTTCATTCCCACAATTATCCTGTGATACAAAAGGAAAATAAATTAGAAAGTATTGTTCATGTGGTATAGCATACTGAGTAAAATTCAGAAGAGTAAATTAACATTAGTTTTAATAATAATTAAAATAAATGGATGATAATAAGTAACTTAATAATAATAGATAACAATAATAAGAGCCTTTCATAAATGTCAGGACTCTTCAAGGTGTTTTACTTATATTAAATGATTTAATTCACTTAACAACACTAAAGGTCGATATAGTTGCTAGCCATTTTACAGCTGAGCAAAATATGACATGGAAAGATTAATTAACTTACGTGAAGTCATCACAGCTAGATGTTGTTGGAGCTATAATTCGATTCCAATCCATCTGAGAAATACTGTTATATAACCATGGTACAGAGCCCTGCTGGTACAGTAATTAAGCGCTCAGCTGCTAACCAAAAGGTCGACAGTTCAAACTCTCCAGCTGCTTCATGGAATAAAGATATGGAAGTTGGCTTCCCTAAAGATTTACAGCCTTGAAAACCCTATGAGGCAGCTCTACTATGTCTAATAGTGTTGCTGTGCGTGGAATCGACTCCTCAGCAATGGGTTTGATTTTTTTTTTTTTTAACCATGGCAGCACACTTCTGTGCTCTACTTAGAAGACAAGGTTCAAACCTGTTAGGATGGAGAGATGAAAAGCACAGTGAGGCAAGACACTCCTTGCCTCTTGCAAAATTTAAGGAGGCACTTATAGGATTGTATAAGCACACGGATGGCCCGACTGCCTCCTTAAATTTTGCACCTTAGGAGCTTCACTGACTAGTGCTTGTCCTGACCCTGATAAAAGGGAATGGTGGGAAAAATAATTTCCTACAAACTAACTCAAAACCACTTTATCAAATACCCACTTAACTAAGCAATCTGTTAAATCCTAGGGCTACAGGGTTAAAGAATATATGATCATAATCATAATTATAGAAACATAAATAATAAGTAAGCAGTTTAAAATTGGTAGGTAGATGATACATTTTACCAAAATTATCTCTAATTCTCACAAACAAAGAAGTAAACCTTAGAAACTTTAAATAGTTGCTTAATATCACAAAGGTAATAAATCATGGAGATGAGTCAAACTCAAAAAAAAAAAAAAAAAACCTAACCCGTTGCCGTTTAGTCAATTCTGACTGATAGAGACCCTATAGGACAGAGTAGAACTGCCCCATAGGGTTTCCAAGGAGCACCTGGTGGATTCAAACTGCCGACCTTTTGGTTAGCAGCCATAGCTCTTAATCACTATGCCACCAGGGTTTTCAAACTCAAGTACATTAAAAAAATAAAAATAGATACTGTCTCACAGTCACAAAACCTATGTGAGATTAGCCAATTATCCAGTCTTAGTGAGCCTCAATATTCTTATATCTAAAGAAAAGTGAGTTTAGAAACAGTTATCTAAATTGTTGTTTTTTGAGGAACAACAAAAATAATGGCAGGTGCACACAGCACAATGAATATAATGTAACAGCCAATAGCTTTCCTTCGCCAGTCCCACACACATAAACACAGGTAACAAATATTCTCCATACTAGCCCTGTTCTTCCAGGGTGACCACATTTATTATTGATATCTGAATCAGTGTTTCCAGGCCAATTTCCCTGAATAAAATCCTCCTATCTTACCCACTTAATATCCTACCAGAATATATTTGTTTTATTCCCCTATGTAAAATGAAATACTCTCATATTTTTCTTTCTAAACTATCTAATATGAACTGTATTATAGGAACCTATATGCTTAAAGGAGCCCTGGTGGCACAGTGGTTAAGAGCTCGGATGCTAACCAAAAAGTTGACATTTCAAATCTACCAGCCACTCCTTGGAAACCCTATGGGGTAGTTCTGCTTGTCCCTGTAGGGTCACTGTGAGTCGGAATCTACTCAATGGCAACGGGTACTGGTATATGCTTAAAAATCATCAAGGGATGGGAGAAGGAGATGTTGAAATAGGCAGTTGAAAACGTATGTTAGAAGACAGTTTATGATACAGTGTTTGAAAAGCTTGACTGAGAAAATGCATAGAGAAGTACAATAGGATTGTCAAGATGTGTAATTAGTTTAAAGTGAGATTAGATGGCAAAGCTGAAGGTCCATCTCCAGCAATCGCCAATTGCTCCAGTGCCTGTGCTGAGTCAAGTATAGCTTGATCTATCCTCAGCTGTGCTCCAAAAGTATAGAGAAATGATCTTAAAATAAGTATGAGGGGACTGTTTTACTATGATTTAACAGGAAGATGTGGGTCATACATAAACTTAAAGAGCAATCATTTTCAGTGGTTATAAAATCCAATCTGCACACCTCAATACAATTTAGAGAAGAGGCAAAGAGGTACAGAAAGGTAAAAGGATATTCACATGTATATTTACCTTTTCCAAAGATGAATCAACGAGAAAAATCACCAGAAGGTAATTTAACTGAATTGATGGAATTTGTTCTCCTGGGCTTTGCTGACATGCCCCATCTCCAGTGGTTTCTTTTTGGATTATTTTTAATCATTTATATCATTATCCTGATGAGCAATGGCACCATATTTCTAATCACAAAAATGGATCCCGTTCTCCAGAGCCTTATGTATTTTTTCCTGGCAAATTTTTCCTTCTTGGAAATCTGCTATGTATCAGCTACTCTCCCCAGAATGCTGATGAATATTGGGACCCAGAGAAGAAGAATTTCCTTAATTGCTTGTGCTACACAGATGTGCTTTGTCCTTATATTTGGAGGCACAGAGTGTTTGCTCCTGGCAGTGATGGCCTATGACCGCTATATGGCCATTTATAACCCTCTGCACTATCCTCTAGTTATGAACCAGAGAGTCTGTATCCAGTTGGTGACAGGATCCTGGACCATTGGAATCCCGGTTATGAGAGGGCAAACATATCAAGTTTTCTCTCTGCCTTTTTGTGGATCTAACCAAATTAACCATTTCTTCTGTGACATTCCCCCAATACTCAAGGTGGTTTGTGGGGACACCTCTGTAAATCAGATGTTAGTCTACGTAGTTTCTGTATTATTTGTCATGGTTCCTTTTCTGTTGATACTTGGCTCCTACAGTAAAATCATCTCCATCATCCTGAAGTTGCCATCAGCCACAAGTGAAGCCAAAGGCTTCTCCACCTGCTCATCTCATCTGATGGTTGTGGTGTTATTCTTTGGATCAGCCATTATTACATACTTAAGACCCAACACCAGACACTCAGAGGAAACTGACAAAATGCTTTCTCTTTTCTACACTATCCTAACTCCTATGTTTAATCCAATAATATATAGTCTAAGGTACAATGAAGTTGTAATGGCACTGAGAAAATTGCTATGTAAATAATTCACTTCATTAAAGAATCAGTTAAATGTGTAAGAATTGTTTTATTACGTTTTTAATTAAATTTCAACAGATGTATACTTTTAACCATACCTTGTGTTATGGATTGAATTGTGTCCCCTCAAAACGTGTGTCAACTTGACTAGCCCACGATTTCCAGTATTGTCCACCATTTCTTCATATGAGTTGGAATCTTCTAGAAGGCAATGGTTTGGTTTAATGGCTTTCCTATGTGTTGTAAATCCTACATCTGTGATGATAATGAGGCAAACTTAGAGGTATTTATGTTAATGAAGTAGGACTCAGTCTACAACATCAGGTTGTATCTTGAGTCAATCTGTTTTGAGATAAAAGAGAGAAGGGAACAGAGAGATAAAGGGACCTCCTACTACCAAGGATGAAGAATCAGGAGGGGAGCTCATGATTTGGACCCAGAGTCCCTGTGCTGAGAAGCTCCTAGACCAGGGAAAGATTGATGACAAGGATCTTGCCCCAGAGCTGACAGAGAGAGAAAGCTTCCCCTGGAGCCCTCATTCTGAATTTGGACTTCTAGCTTCCTAGACTATGAGAGAATAAATTTCTCTTTGTTAAACTATACACTTGTGGCATTCCTGTTACAGCAGCACTAGATTACTAAGACACCTTTTCTTCCCAAACAGTGACAATTATTTCCAAGTTAAAAATCACTTGTAATGTTGTCAGAACTTTCTGCTCAAATTATATATGTAACATATGTATCAGCAGATAGTAAATTATTACATTACTAATTCTATATTTTCATTGGACAATGTCCTCCTTCAATAAGAACTTTTGTTTGGGTTGATTTAATTTAGTAAGCTGTAATATACAGTCTGTTGTATCACTTATCATAAATCATATCATTCATTTCCATGAGTGTCCATACAGTTGTGACGCCCATTTTAAAAACCAATCGTCAATATGTATTAATTAACACTATGCAATATTCCCTTCGTATCCATGGGGGATTGGCTCCAGGACACCCATGAATACCAAAATCTGTGGATGCTCAAGTGCCTTATATAAAATGGAACAATATTTGCATATAACCTACCACAACCTTCCAAAGACTTTAAATCATCTCTAGATTACTTACGATACCTAATACAACACAAATGCTATATAAATATTTGTTATACAGTGTTGTTTAGGGAATAATGACAAGACACGAGGTGAACAATGCTCAAACAATGAGTGCTGGAGAGAGAGAGACTGAGGATCTGTGAAATGGTGGGAGGCTACAGCTAGGTATGCCAACACATCATTTCGTTTGCGTGGATTCAGTGTAGTGCTTGGCACAATAACAATAATGGTATAACCTCTATGATAAAAGAAGAAAAGCCTCTATGAAGTAACATTTGAACTGAGTCTAAATAGTTAGAAGGAGTCACTATGTAAAGAATATTTTAGACAGATGAAAAAGGAAAGGAAGATCATTAAGTTTAACATTCTTAGAAGCCTAAAGAACTGATTGCCTGGGGAAAATATGTGTTAACAGACGAGCATGGAAATAAAGGCAGGAGGCAAGTTATATAGCAGTTTTCAATTCCTGGAAGGAAATTTGAATTATTTCAAGTACAGTGGGAATCCATGAAAGTGCTTCAAATTTTCTGTAGAGAACATTTTGGCAGGAGGAATCTACCAGCCGCTCCTTGGAAACCCTATGGGGCAGTTCTATTCTGTCCTACAGGATCACTATGAGCCAGAATCAACTCAAAGGCAAGGCCTTTGGTTTTTGTTTGCTTGTTTGTTTTTTGACAGAAAACAATCAAGAAATAATTAAAAATGCAAATACCATAGAAAAATACTATGAGGTTGGTGGGTGAAGTAATGAATGTTTCAACTGTTTAAATCACTTAAGGCTGTAAACCCAGCCTTGAAACAAGAATCAGATGAGATAGGGAACATATTAAGTAGCAATCTAATTCATTCTATGATGGTATTTGACATTATACATTTATAGTCATCCCTTGGTATCCAAGGGGGATTGTTTTCAGGACCACTGCTGATACCAAAATCTGAAGATACTAAAGTCCGTTTTATAAAATGGCATAGTATTTGCATATAATATATACACATCCTCCCATATAGTTTAAATCATCGCTAGATTACTTATAATACCTAATATAATGTAAACGCGATGTAAATAGTTGCTATACAGCACTATATTGATTAGGGAATAATGTTAAGACGAGGTGAACAGTGCTCAAATGAGTGCTGGAGAGAGACTGTGGATCTGTGAAATGGTGGGAGGCTACTTCAGGGAAAGCCTACACATCAGTTCATTCATGTGGCTTCAGCGTGGTACTTGGAGCATGGTGAATTAAAGTTTTGCTTTTTGGAACTTTCTTTTTTTTTCCTTTTCCGAATAATTTTAATCTCAGTTGAATCTGTGGATGCAGAACGTCCAGATATGGAGGGCCAACTGTATATACATATATATATATATATATATATATACACACACATACTTTATATTATTAATTATAAATGGTAATTATATATGATATTTGATTATACAGTTATATATGTGTACATACGTGTGTGTACTTATATGTGTATATATATGTATGTAAGTATGTATGAGCCCTGGTAGTGCAGTGGTTAAAGGATTCTATGGATAACAAAAACAGGTCAATGGTATGAACCCACCAGCCGCTACACAGGAGAATGATGTAGCAATCTGCTTCTATAAAGATTTACAGCCTTGGAAACCCTATGGGGCAGTTCTACTTTATCCTATAAGGTCTCTATGAGTTGGAATCAACTCAGTGGCCTGAGTTTGGTTTTTGTGTATAAAAATTGTTAAGAATGATAATTTCAGAGTACTTAATTGTGTTCATGAGAAACCTGTTTACAGACCAAGAAGCTGTCATTTAAAGAGAACATGGGCAAAGGTAATGGACCACAACTACCACGGCTTCCATCACACTGAGTCCAGTACACCTAGTTGGTGCCTGGCTACCACCACTGACTGCTCTGACCGGGATCTCAACAGAGGGTACCGGACAGAGCTGGAGAAAAATGTAGAACAAAATTCTAAGTCACATAAAAAGACCAGACTTACCGCCCTGACAGAGACTGGAGAAACCCAGAGAGTATGGCCCTCGGACACTCTCTCAGCTCAGTACAAAGTCACTCCCGGGGTTCACCGTTCAGCCAAAGATTAGACAGCCCCATAAAACAAAACAAGACTAATGGGGCACATCGGTCCAGGGACAAGGACTAGAAAGCAGGAGGGGACAGGAAAGCTGGTAATAGGGAACCTAAGGTTGAGAAGGGACAGTGTTGACATGTCATGCGGTTGTTAACCATTGTCATAAAACAATATGTGTAATAACTGTTTAGGGAGAAACCATTTGTTCTGTAAACTTTTATCTAAAGTACAAAAATAAATAAATAGAGAACAAGGGGATAGTGCGTGATTTAGTCCGGAAAGCTGTGCATCAGAGTTGTATTATTTCACCATACTTATTCAATATGTATACTGAGGAAATAAGCTGAAAATCTGGACTGTATGAAGAAGAACGTGGCATTAGGACTGGAGGAAGACTCATTAACAACCTTCGATATGCAAATGACACAACCTTGCTTGCTGAAAGTGAAGAGAACTTAAAGCACTTCCTGATGAAGATCAAAGACTACAGCCTTCAGTATGTATTACATATCAACATAAAGAAAACAAAAATCCTTACAACTGGACCAATAAGCAGCATCATAATAAACAGAGAAAAGATTAAAGTTTTTAAGAATTTCATTTTACTTGGATCCACAATCAATGCCCATGGAAACAGCAGTAAAGAAATCAAATGACATTGCATTAGGTAAATCTGCTGCAAAAGACCTCTTGAAGGTGATGAGAAGCAAAGATGACACTTTGAGGGGCATATATATAAAGTGTTAATGCTCTCACATTATTTTATAGATGAGAAAAAACAGAGACACAAAGAGTTTGCATAATTTTTCCTACTTCACACAATCACAAGTATTTTAATTCACTACCCATGTTCTGAATCCCTGCTAGAGCAGTGGTTAGGCGCTATGACTGCTAACCAAAAGGAGAGCACTTCAAATCCACCAGCTGCTCCTTGGATAACCAATGGGCAGTTCTACTTTGTCTTATAGGGTCATTATGAGTTGGATCAACTTTATGGCAATGGGTTTGGTTTTTGTTTTTTACCCATGATCTATTTCTAGACCTGGGTTTGAGTTAGGCCTTCACCACTTAAGTTTTTGTTTGAGTTGGAAAATTGTTTAATCCTTCAATGTCACTTTTTATGTTTGAAAAAAAGAAGAACTGTACAGAGTTTTAGTGAGAATTAATACGTTGTAAAGAGCACATCTTACATTGATTTAGTTTATCATATGATATTGTTATATCTGTAATTATTATCACATCTATAATTAAGGAATTTCCTTAGCATCTTCCCTTATCTACAGCGTTAGGAACAAAGATATCATGGAGAAAAATGGAAAATTAATTAATCTTCACTAAATTGCTTTCACACTCAATATAATCCAAATAAGTTTTTGTTCATTTATGCCCTATTTCCAAACACTTTTCATATATATTGTTCACTCTTTTTTGAGTGCAGTCTAAGTCAACTGTTGTTATCGTTGGTGTTAGCTGCCATCAAGTTGGAGTCTGACTCATGGCAAGTCCATGTGTTACAGAGTAGAACTGTGCTCCGTAAGGTTTTATTGGCAATAATCGTTACAGAAGCAGATAGCCAGAACTTTCTTCTTCAGAGCCATTGGGTGGGTTTGATCTGCCAAGCTTTCCACTGGCAGCTGATTGCAAACCACTTGTGCTATCCAGGTTCCTTCTTAAATCAATTAAACATTGTCTATTCTATGATTTTCAATCTTTTGCATACCTTACAATTATCTCTGGATTAATATATAGAAATGATGCAATCTAATTCATTTACTCTCAGATGGTGTCAGAAAAATATTTTAAAAATTTCCCTTGGACACTATGTCAGTCAGGATGGAGAAGTAGAGGTCTATATTTAGGGACTCAGTATTTATATTATGGTTTGACTTTAAGTTGTGCTTAATAATAAAAGAACTGCAATCACATATAACTGCCTTTACTGTATCCTCACAACTCACTTTTGATTCAGGAATTGTATAAAGCACAATTTTCTACTTCCACTTAACAACTTTATTTCAAAAAAAGGAAAAGTTGAGGTTTGCATTATGAAAATATTATCAGATTTTTAGGGAGGGAGATGTTAAAAATACTAGCAACGCTTTATCTACATCCTTATTTTTTGAGTATAAATGTAAGGTAGTTCAATTAAGTACTGAAAATAAGACTTTATGTCAAGAAAAAGTTCAGTTTACTTCAAGTATTATAGCCAATACAATTTTCCAAGGGGTAATCAGAAAGAATTTCCCAGACCTGAACAGAGAATCAAGCCTATTTGGCCTATGCAAAAAACAGATGGATCTTGAAGAATGACAGTAGATTACAGAAAACTTAACCAGGTAGTGACTCCAATTTCAACTGCTATTCCAGATGTGGTTTCATTGATTGAGCAACTTAATGTATGTCCTGGAACCTGGTATGCAGTTATTGATCTGGCTAATGTCCGTTTCTCCACACCTATTTCAAAGGACCACCAGAAGCAGTTTGCCTTCAGCTGGCAAGGTCAGCAATACACCTTCACTTGCTTACCCTAGAGTTACATCAACTTTCCAGTCCTATGTCATTATTTAGTCCACAGGGACTTGTTTGCCTTTCCCTTCCACAAGAAGTTGCGCTAGTCCATTACATTGATGACATTATGCTGATTGGACCAATAAGGAAGAAGTGTCAATGACTTTGGACTTATTAGTAAAACTTTGTGTGCTAAAAGGTGGGAAATTAATTCCACAAAAATTCAGGCACCTTCCACCTCAGTGAAACTTCTAGGGGTCCAGTGGTGTCAGGCATATATCAAGATGTTGCTTATACAGTAAGGGATAAATTAGAACTGATGGAGTTTGTTCTCTTGGGCTTTGCTGACATGCCCCATCTCCAGTGGTTTCTTTTTGGATTATTTCTAATCATCTATATCATTATCCTGATGAGCAATGGCACCATATTTCTAATAACAAAAATGGACCCTGCTCTCTAGAGCCCTATGTATTTTTACCTGGCAAATATTTCCTTCTTGGAAATCTGCTATGTATCAGCTACTCTCCCCAAAATGCTGATGAATCTGGGGACCCAGAGAAGAAGAATTTCCTTAGTTGCCTGTGCTACACAGATGTGCTTTACCCTTATCTTTGGAGGCACTGAGTGTTTGCTCCTGGCTGTGATGGCCTATGACTGCTATGTGGCCATTTGTAACCCTCTGCACTATCCTCTAGTTATGAACCACAGGGTCTGTATCCAGTTGGTGACTGGGTCCTGGACTATTCGAATCCCAGTTATGATAGAGCATACATATCAGATTTTCTCTCTGCCTTTTTGTGGATCTAAACAAATTAATCACTTCTTCTGTGACATTTTCCCAATACTCAGGCTGGCTTGTGGAGACACCTTTGTAAATGAGGTGTTGGTCTACATAATTGTTGTGTTATTTGTCATGGTTCCTTTTCTCTTAATACTTGGCTCCTACACTAAAATCGTCTCCATCATCCTGAAGTTGTCATCAGCCACAAGTCAAGCCAAAACCTTCTCCACCTGCTCATCTCATCTTATGGTTGTGGTGTTATTCTTTGGATCAGTCATTATTACATACTTAAGACCCAACACAAGACATTCAGAAGGAACTGACAAAGTGATTTCTCTTTTCTACACTATCCTAATTCCTATGCTTAATCCCATGATATATAGTCTAAGGAACAAGGATGTCATAATGGCACTAAGAAGATTGTTGTGTAAATTATTCACTCATTAAAGAATCAATTAAATATATAAGAACTGATTTTTTATGCAGTGTTAATCACATTTCAACAGATGCAAACATTTAACTATAACTTTTGTTATGGATTGAATTGTATCCCCCCCAAAATATGTGTCAACTTGTGTACCCCATGATTCTCCGTAATGTCAGATTGCCTACCATTCTGTCCTATAAGTCAGAATTGAGTAGAAGTCAAAAGGTTTGTTTGATGATATTCCTAGGTATTGTAAATCCTACCTGTATGATGTTAATGAGGCAAGATTAGAGGTAGTTATGTCAATAAGGCAGGACTCAATCCAGATCATTAGGTTGTATCTTAGGTCAATCACTTTTGAGATATAAGAGAAAGAAGTGAGCAGAGAGAAGGGGGACCTCCTATGACTAAGAATGAAGAACCCTGTTGAGAGAGCATTCTTTGTACCCTGCTCCCTGCACTGAGATGCTCCTCGACCAGGGGAAGATTGGTGACAAGGACCTTCACCCAGAGCTAACAAAGAGAGCAAGATTCCCCTGGAGCCATCACGCTGAATTTGGAATTCTAACCTCCTAGACTGTGAAAGAATAAATTTCTCTTTGTTAAGCTATATATTTGTGGTATTTCTGTTATAGCAACACTAGATAAAAAAGACACCTTGTCTTTCCAAACAGTGAAAATTATTTCCAAGTTAAATATCACTTGCAATGTTGTCAGCAGTTTCTGCTCAAATTACTTAACTAATATATGTATTAACAGACAGCAGATCGTTCCATTAATAATTCTATAATTTCATTTTGCAGTGTTCTCCCTCAATAAGAACTTTTGCTCGGGTTAATTTAATTTAGTCAGTTATAATGTATAACCTGTTATATCACTTAGCGTAAACCTTATCATTCATTTCCATGAGTATCCATACATTTGTGACACCCATTTTAAAAACCAGGTTTACAATATGCATTAATTAAAATCATGCAGTTTTCCCTCAGTATCCATGATATATAGGCTCCAGGACTCCCAGGAATAGCAAAATCTGTGGCTGCTCAAGTCCCTTATATAAAATAGCACAATATTTGCATATAAACCTACACACAACTTTTCTTATACTTTAAATCATCTCCAGATTACTTATAATACCTGAGACAACGTAAATGCTATGTAAATAGTTGTTATCCATTATTGTTTAAGGAATAGTGAGAAGACGCGAGGTGAACAATGCTCAAACAAGGAGTGCTGCTGACTAAAAGTAGGCAGTTTGAATCCACCAGCCACCCTTGGGAAACCTATAGGGCAGTGCTACTCTATCCTATAGGGTCACTATGAGTCAGACTCGACTCAGTGGCTATGGATTTGGATTTTTGGTTTTCACCCATGTTCTGTTTTAGACCTGGGTTTGAGTTAGGAGTTTATCACTTAAGTTTTTGTTTGACATGGAAAATTATTTAATCCTTCAAAGTCACTTTTTATATTTGACTATATATATATATATATGTATAAATACATAAATATATATAGGGTCCTTATGAGTCGGAGGAAACAGAACGACCATGGGTATATATATACATATACATATACACACATACATGTATATATATAAACGAAAAACCAAACCCGTTGCGGTCGAGTTGATTCCAACTCATAGCAACTCTTTAGGACAGGGTAGAACTGTGCTATAAGGTTTCCAGGGAACACCTGCTGGATTTCAACTGCTGACCTTTTGGTTAGCATCTGAAGTCTTAACCACTATGTCACCAGGACTTCCATATAACCTTACAGAGTTTTTGTGAAAATTAATGCATTGTGAACAGCACCACTACCTCTGATTTAGTTTATCATATGACATTGTTGTATCTGTAATTATGATCACATTTGTGATTAAGGAATTTCCTTAGCATCTTCCCTTATCTACATCGTTCAGAACAAAGATATCATGGAAACAATTAGGCAGTTAATTAATCATCACTAAATTGCTTTCACACTCAATATAATCCAAATAAGTATTTGTCCATGTATGCCCTATTTCCAAAAAAATTTCATGTGTATTGTTCATTCGTTTTGAGTGTGATTTAAGTCAGTTGTTATTGTTGCTGTTAGCTGTCATGGCTTCAAAGCCTGACTCATGGCAAATCAATGTGTTACAGAGTAGAACTGTGCCCCATAAGGTTTTTTTGGTAATGATCTTTATAGAGGTACATAGGTAGGCTTTTTTTGCAGAGCCGCTGAGTGGGTTCAATCTGCAACCTTTCCACTATCAGCTGATTGTAAACTGCTTTTGCTCTCCAGGTTCCCTCTTAAGTCAATATACCATTGCCTGCTCTACGATTTTCAGTCTCTTCTATGCTTTCCAGTAACGTCTGGGTTAATATAGAAATGATGTGTTCTGATTCACTTGCTCTCTGGTGGTGTCAGAAAAATATATTTTAAAAATGTCCCGTTAGACACTGTATCAATCAGGATGGAGAAGTAGAAGCCTATATTTAGTGACTCAATACTCATGATTGTTTGACTTTGAGTTATGGTTAATAATATAAGAACTCAAAATATATCATAACTGCCTTTACTGTATCCTCACAACAAACTCTTTGATTCAGGAATTGTATAAAATATCATTTCTTACTTCCCCTTAACAATGTTATTTTAAGTAATGGAAAAGTTAAGGTTTATATTCTGAAAATATTATCATATTGTTAATGAGGAAAATGTTAAAAATATTAGCTACTATCTAAATGCATCCTCATTTTTTTGAGTATAAACATAATATAGTTCCATTAAGTATTGAAAATAATACTGTATATCAAGAAAAAAGTTCAGTTTACTTCAAGTGTTATATCCAAAACTCAGAGATATCAAAATGAAGATTAATACAGGATAAGTTTTGATGACTCATATTCACCCATAAACATTTTTCTTTGAATAGTCTTCTTAGTATCAATAAATGATTTTCATATTTACTCAGTTGCATAAACAAAGATATAAAAGTTATTTGTTATTCTATCACCTGTCACAAGTATCCGTAAATATCTCCAAAATACAGCCAGTTTTACATGTGCTTTCTCTTTGAGTAATCATTGTCATTAAGTTGGTCTTTAGTAGTTTTCACCAAAGGAATCTACTTGTCTCCCTTCTTAACTTCCTACAAGCCATTAATCCTAGATTATCTGTAGGGATTTTTAAAAAGTAGAGAAATAGTTTATTTCACTTCTATATTTACAAATATCCAATAGTTTTATATTACATTAAAGACAAACGTCTAACTCTTTGAAAAATTTAGAAAATGCCAAACTCTCCGCCTTCACCTTTTTTGAAATAAAATATATTGCAAGAGTGGGCTGAGCAAGATGGTCAAGTAAGTGTATGCTCTCATTTCCTCCCCTAGCAACTAACACACTGAACAATGAATAAAAACAAGCACACACTGAGATATGAGAACTCTAGATGGCAGTTGAGGAGTTGGAGAGTCTGGGTGAGTCCAGAAGCAGGAGACAGAAGGAGTGGAGATGGCACAGAAAGTGGGAGAACCTACTGGATAACATTGGGAGCACTTTCTCATTGCAACCAAGTTGGGACAGAATTGGGCAACACCCCAAAACAGGGAACACAGAAAGAGAACTAATCTTAGGAAGCTGTAGCCCAGTTTTTATAAGGCGATACAATTTAGCCATGGGAGTTCATTGCCCCTACAATTAGACGGGTGTGAAGGGAAACTGTGGCACTGAAAGAAAGTGCCCTTGAATCTCATTGAGGCCAAAGATAGACGGGCACTAGGACCTGGAGAATGTGTACTACAAGCGGAGCAAGGGGAATAGATCAGATTAACAGATGACACAGAGGGAAATGGAAGTCTCCCTGACCAGAGGTGGGCACTGTGGGAGAATCTGTGCAGGGGTGACCATGAGGGAAAGATATAGAGAGTCCCCTGGCTTTCTCTCATGAAAATCGAGTCTCACAGCTTATGTCAGCATCAGTGACTAGCTAAACACCCCCTGTCTTGCGCATGGGTAATGATTTCCAAAGATTAATCTTCCACAGCTCCTGATTAAACATTGAAAAAAACCTAAAGATAATAGTGCCCTCTAGTGCATCTCAGGAGAAGACAACAAATGCACTGTTGCTGGGTGGATTATGACACATAGAGACCCCATGGGGCAGAATGTGCCACCCCAAGGGGTACCCAGGTCTGTCAGTCTTTGTGGAGGTGGTATGCCAATATTTTCCCCCATAAAGTGGCTGGTCAGTGCAGGTGCTGGACTTCTGGTTGTCCACCAGGAGGTTGGCCACAGTGCAAACAGTGTTCCAAATCAGAAAATTTTGCCTCAAAAACCAGAATACCAAATTCATAGTTTAAAATAATAATAATAATAACAAATGGCCCAAGTTCAACAAAAATTAGTAAAAGAAGCAAAATCACAAGGTAAGAATAACCAATCCATAGCCAAACCTGAAGAGGAGATTTCCTTAAGAAAGTCAGAATATTGCAAAGAATTGATAATTTTCAGACTATGGTGCTAAATACGTTCCAAGAAAGATAAAGCACACAGAATGCAAATTAGCAGAGAACAGAAAATAAATGGAGGAATAAAATAAGATTCAACAATGAAACTGAAAACATAACAGAAAGAACTATTTGAACTGAAGAAAAAAGCAACTGATTCAGAAAAAGCAAGAGAAACACTCAACAACAGAATCAAACAGACAGAAGACAAAAAAAAAATAAACTAGAAGAAAAAATAATTGTCCTTATCAAGTCTCAAGAGACACAAAAGAAAAGAACAAAGAAAAAACACAATGATATGAACAGCCTAAAAATAAAAGGATGGAAAAAAATATTCCATGCAACCAATAAACGAAGAAGTTCAGAGTTAGCCATACTGATATCAGATAAAATAGATTTTAAATTAAAATCTCTTACAAGAATAAAGAAGGACATTACATAATAATAAAACTGTCAATTCAGCAAGAAGACCTAACAATTGTAAATATATATGTACCTAACAGCAATGCACCCAGGTACATGAAACAAATACTGACAAACAGGAAAGTAGAAATAGACAAGTCCACAATAATGGTAGAGTACTTCAACAAATCACTTTCAATTATAGACAGAACATCTAAAAATAGGATCACTAAAGACATTGTAAATTTAAATAAAACCATAAAACATTTGGGCCTAATAGACATCAGTAGAACACTCCACTCAGTATCAGAATAATACACATTCTTGTCCAGAGCACATTGATCATTTTCCAGACTAGACCATTTATCAGGACAAAATAAGTCTCAACAAATTTGAAACATTTAAAACAAAGCATGTTCTCTGACCATAATGGCATGAACCTGGAAATTAATAAAAGAAAAAGCAAGGATTAAATAAATAATACATGGAAACGAAATTGTATACTACTAAAAATTATTAGGTTATAGAAGAAACCATAATTGAAATTACAGAATTCCTAGAATCAAATGTGAATGAAAATACAGCATAAAAAAAGTTTTGTTACACAGGAAAAGCAGTAGTCAGAGAGAAATTCATAGCCATAGGGGCCTACATTATAAAAAAGAAGATCTAAAATCGTTAACTTAAACCAACAACTTGAACAAGTAGAAAAGAGAGAGCAACAGAAGCCCAAAGCTACCAGAATAAAGGGATAATAAAGATCAGGGCAGAAATAAACTAAATAGAAAATAGAAAAGCAACAGAAAGAATCCACACAGACAGTAGCTGGTTCTTTGAAAGGATCAACAAAATAGACAAACCACTGGCTAAATAGGAAAAAAAAAAAGAAAACCTAGAAGAGTCAAATAACCAACTTAAGAAATGAAATTGTTAACATAAAAACATATCAAATAGAAATAAAGAAGATCATAACTGATTACAATGAAAAACTGCATTACAACAAACTTGACAATGTAGAAGAAATGGACAAATTCCTAGAAACAACGACCTACCCAAACTAACACAAATGCAGAGAGAAAATTTACACAGACCGTTTATAAAGGTAGAGGTTGAAGATGTCATCAAGAAACTGACAAGAACAACCAAAAAGAACTCAGGACCAGATGTCTACACTGGATAATTCTACCAAACATTCAGAGAACACTTGACACAGTCCCTACTCAATCTCTTCAAAAATACTGAAGTGAAAAGAACACTACCAAACAGTTTCTATGAAGTCATCATAACGCTGATATCTAAAACACGCAACGATATTACAAAAAAAGGAAATTACAGACCAATATCCCATAAGAAAACAGATACAAAATTTTTCAACTAAATTCTGGCCAACAGACTTCAGCCACAACTATGTTCATTGCTGCTTTATTCACAATAGCAAATAAATGGAAACAACGACAATGCCCATCAACAGAGAAGAGGTAAATTGTGGTACATACATACAATGTAATACTCCACAACTATAAAGAACAAAGAAAAGTCCTTGAAATATAACATAGACTGGCCTAGAGGGCATAATGCTAAGTGAACTAAGTCAAGCATGTTAGGAAAATATTGTATGATCCCTCTTTTATAAGAACACAAGAATAGATGCATACAGAGAGACCAATGTTCCTTGGAGTTGACCAGGGAGAAAAAGGGAGAGGGGAAAGTCCCCTTTACATCATAGAGACTTGCATATTTTGTTTGCTGATGGGACAAGTGGTACCGAATGCGGATGTAGTGACAGCAGTACAAAAAAATGAAAACGAGTGTTTGAGCACAGCAAGAATCACGAGTTTGACCTTTATTATAATCTTGCACTTGATTTTCTTGGCAAGTCCCAAATTCCTGGGTCAGCATCAGGGCATGATGAACCCAAGATCCATAGGTCAGATGACAGCATGCTGGCTCACAGTGGTGAAGGTCGACAATCCAAGTCCAGTAGGTGAGATGGCTGGCTGCTGGCCCCAGTCCCAAGAACTGCAGGTCAGATGATGATGAGCCGAATACTAGATCCAGGGCAGAGCAAAAGCCAGTGAGCTTTGCCAGAAAGTCTACATATATTGGATACAACTCACAATCCAAGAAAACTCCCTTTTAATTGACTGGCTACTCAGAGCAGATCCCATTATGGAAATGATCACATGAAATCAGATCTCATCAGAGCAGTTATTAAATCATTATATGACTGCCAAAATACTCCATAACTGCCAAGCCACTGAGAATCACATCCCAGCCAAGTTGACACACAATCTTCAAGATTACACTACCTGATTGTCACTAAGATTTGAAGTCTTCAAGAAGAAATATTTTGTAACAATAGAACAACTATTGTCCTTAAATCTTATCTCTCATCTCAGCTGGAATTATACCAGAATTTTATTTTATCCTCAGTGAAGTTTAATACGATCTACACCTTAAAAGAGGGTTCACAGAGGGAATGAAGTTGCGGAAAGATGGTATAATGCTGCAAGGAAAAGAAAAAGTCACCCCTGTTGGGGTTAATCTAACAGCAAAAAAAAAAGAACTTTTTGACTAGATTTAATATATCCAAGAGCCAGTTCTCAGTTTGCCTAGGAAGTGCTGAAGAAATACATTATGTACTATATGATTTGTAGATAAAAATATTCTTTATTGTCAGAACATTTATTACTACTCTTACAGAGGCCAACCTCTGAATTTGGATCAAGAAACCCATTTCAGAGGAGAAAATAAGCAAAATAATTTGAGGAAAATGAGACGACAGCTCAGTCTATAGGAACAGAGAGTCCATATAACCCAGTCGTAATAGGTAAGGTGAGGATTGGATTTTTGCCAATTGTGGATGGTCTCTAATGGTTTTGCTCAGTTAAGGGCAATCAGGACCCTGTTCAAGTCTAAGAAATAAAACTTTCTGCACCTTCTGTTTCATTGAGAGGCTACAGAGGAAGAGTATTTTGGGTAGAGTGACAGCTTTCTGGGGAAATAAATAAATAAACCAAATCAGAGAGTGCCAAGGAGATTTGTTTAATTAGAAATGTAACTGTGTCGGGTGGAAGAGATCCCAGGAGACAGAGAGAACTATTTTGTATTTAAAGAACACTCTCTGTTCAAATGAACAGTCTGTTCTAAAGGTCCATTGAGTATCATTGATGAAACAAGTAGTTTTAGCCAAAGTAATTTAAATACTTAAATATGAAAACCCTCTTCAGTGAGGATGAAACAAGATTATCACCAACAAACCAAAACCCAAACCCACTGCAGTCAGGTAGATTCTGACCCACAGCGACCTTCAGGACAGAGTAAAACTGCCCCATCAGGTTTCCAAGGCTTAAATCTTTAAGGAAGCAGACTGCCACCACTTTCTCCCACAGAGCATATGATGGGTTCTAACTGCAGACCTTTTGGGTAGGAGTCAAGCACTTTAACCACTGTACGAGCAGGCCTCCTATTTTGGAAACGAAGAAAGGTAAATATGAACTGTTTTATATTAACATTCAACTTTTGTTCATGATATTATTAAAATTAATATTTAATATAGAGTAGCAAATGTGCTATTACTTTAAAGCAGCTCCTTTATATTTCTCACTCTGTTAAATATGATTTACCTTAAACCATGATTTTAAATAGTGATATTACATTATTTTGTAACACTGAAACCTTGAAAAAGTACTATGTTTTTGTAAGAATACTAAACAATATTATAGGAAAACTTCAATTCCAGCAAAGACTTTGTAGCCAACACACATTACATCTATGCATTTTACTTCTGATGATATTTTAGTAAGATATTTGAAGTAAAATAAACCGTAAAATAAATTTACAACAATTTAGGAATCCAGGAAACATTTATTTTAAAGAAAATAATATTTTTATGTTAAACTATTTATAAACCAATGTAAAATTTTAAGTTAATATTGTTTTTCAAATGAATTTCAGGGTTTATGTTTCTCATTTATATTCAAAATACAAACATAGCTGAGGTTTAGGGTAGATTGGGGATATGGACATTGATAAATACCTATCTGAATCAGAATATTGTTCACCAAAGCCAAACACATTGACTTTGAGTGGAATCCGACTCATAATGACCATATAGGATAGAGTAGAACTGCCTCATAGAGTTTCCAAGACTATAAATATTTATGGAAGCAGACTGCCACATCTTCCTCCCACAGAGTGGCTGCTAGGTGTGAACCACAGACCCTTTGGTTAGCAGGCAAGCACTTAACAGCTGTGTCACCAGGACTCCGTCAGAATGTTGTTACACACTCCTTAATTATTTGGATTTTTTCCAGAGAAGGATGCTTAGATTTGTAATAAAAATAGGATAACATTGAGTTTTATTTCCCTTAAAGTAATAAGAACTTAAATGTTTTCAAGAAAGAATAGTAGACTAGATAGTATGGGGAGAACACACAGGATAAACCTCTGCGCTTTCAACCCTGTCCTCTTGAGGGAAACATAGACAAATCTTATATATTTAATGTTATACATGGATAATTGTCATCACAAAAGTGTTGAGTTTGTACAATTAGAAATGCTATTTCATTTAGCACTCAAAGTTATTTTACTCAATTAACAAGAATTAAATTATTTTGTATTAAATACTAGCATTCGTAAAGTAACACATAAAGACTGGGTTCTTTTGTCCTCTTGTGAGTCTCAATTCTTCTTTCTCTGTCTTAAGAGTGATGCTTTCATTTTAATAGCGTATACTCCTTTACTTCCATTCAGAAACAAGTCCTGAGCACCATATTAGGGGAACACCAATTTTCTGGGATCTATATTGATTTAAAGTAGGAAAATAGTCACCGTCTTTACCTCTCAGATCACTTAGTATCAGTAAAAGAAAATGCATACAAAGGCTATTACCCAATTGCAGTTCTAAGTGCTGAGCAGTGATGGGTACTATAGGTGTTACAGTCCACAAAGTAGAGATAATGATATAAAGCCAAATATTAGCAGAGAATTGATGGAGAAATTACAGCTTGAGAGTTGAATTTTTTTTTGAGTTTTGTTACACTTTGATAATAGCTTTTAAGACCTCACTTCATTCTCACAATAATCCTGTGATACAAAAGGAAAATAGAGAGTATTGTTCATGTTGTATAGCATATTGAATAAAATTCAGGCGAATAAATTAAAATTATTTATAATAATAATAATAAATGGATGATAATAAGTGTTGATAACAATAATAATGATAGATAACAATAATAATAGTCTTTTATAAATGTCAGGACTTCTTCAAGGTGTTTTACTTATATTAAATGATTTAGTTCACGTAACAACACTAAATGTTGACATAGTTACTAGCCATTTAACAGCTGAGCAAACTGTTACAGGAAGATTAATTAACTTGCATAAAGTCTTCACAAAGCTAGATGTTGTTACAGGTGTAATTCAATTAGAGTCCATCTGGGAAATACTGTTCTTTAACCATGGGCATGGAGACCTGGTGGCACAGTGATTAAGCCCTCAGTGGCTAACCAAAATGCCAGTGGTTCAAACCAAACTGCTGCTCCTTGGAATAGAGACGTGACAGTCTACTTACCTAAAGTTTTATGTCCTTGGAAACCCTATGGGGCAGTTCTACTCTGTCTCACAGAGTCACTATGACTCAGAATTGACTCTACAACAATGGATTTGGGATTTTGTAACCATGGAACCATATTCTGCTTTGCTTAGTGGACAAGGTGGAAACCCATTCAGATGGAAAGATAAAAAGCAGGGTAAGGCAAGAGGCATCTTGACTCTTGTAAAATTTAAGGAGCCACTCACTTTCACGATCTTGCAAAAGCAAGTATGGCGCAAAAATCCTCCTTAAATTTTGCTTCTTAGGAGCTTCACTGACTACTCTTTGTTCTGACCCTGATGAAAGAGAATGGTGGGAAATATAATTGTCAACAAAGGATCTCAAAACCACTTTATCAGATACCTACTTAACTAGCCAATCTGTTAAATCCTAGGGCTACAGGCTTAAAGAGCATACTATCGTAATCATGGAAACCCTTGTAGTGTAGTGGTTAAGTGCCACGGCTGCTAACCAAAAAGTCAGCAGTTCATCTAGGTCTGTCATCTAGGTCTCTATGCGTCCGAATTGACTCGACGGCTGTAGGTTTTCATCATAATCATAATTATAGAACCATAACGAAAAGTAAACAGTTTAAAATTGGTAGGTAGGGGATATATTTTACCGATATTATTTAATTCTCACAAAGAAGTAAACCTTAGAAACTTTAAGTAACTGCTTAATATCACACAGATAATAAATCATGGAGATAGGAGTCAAACTCAAGTCCACTAAAAACAAAACAAAATAAAAAAAACAAGATACTGACTTGCAGTCACAAAATCTATGTGCAATTGGTTGAATTATCCACAGTGAGTGAGTCTCAATATCTTTATATCTAAAGAAGAGAAAGTCCCGAAACAGTAATCTAAAGTGTTATGTTTTGAGTAACAACAAAAATAATGGCAAGTGCACACAACCAAATGAATATAAATAATATAACATCCAATATCTTTCCTCCTCCTTCCCACACACATAAACACAGGTAACAAATACCCTCCACACAACCCCTGTTTTTCCAGGGTGACTACATTTATTCTTTGTATCTGCATCAATGTTCCCAGGCTAATTTCACAGAATAAAAACCTCTTAGCTACTTAATAGCCTACCAAAAGATATTTGTTATATTGCCCTATGAAAAATGAAATATTCTCTCAATTTTCATTCTAAACTACCTAATATGAACTGTGCAATAGGAACCTCTATGCTTAAAATCCTCAAGTGATGGGAGACTGAAGCATTAAAATAGGCAGTTGAAAATGTATGTTAGAAGACAGTTTATGATATAGTGTTTGAGAAGCTTGACTGCGAAAATGCATAGAGAAGTCCAATAGGATTTGTCAAGATGCATTATTAACATAAGGTGTGATGAGATGGCAAAACTGAGGGTCCGTCTCCAGCAGTTGTCAATTGTTCCAGTGCTGTGCTCAGTCAAGTATAGCTTGATCTACCTGGGCTATGCTCTAGAAGAATAGTGAACTGATCTTAAAATAAATTTGAGGGTACTGTTTACTGTGATTTATCAGGAAGGCATGGGACACACATAAAATATCATTCTTAAAGTTCAAACAATTGCATTGATCATAAATGCCAATCCAGACACCTCTATACAATTTAGAGAAGAGGCAAATAGATACAGGAAGGTAAAAGTAAATGAACATGTAAATTAACCTTTTCCACTTATGAATCATCAAGAAAATCCAGCAGAAGATAATCTAACTGAACTGATGGAATTCGTTCTCTTGGGCTTTGCTGACATGCCCATCTCCAGCGGTTTCTTTTTGGATTATTTCTAATCATCTTTATCATTATCCTGATGAACAATGGCACCATATTTCTAATAACAAAAATGGATCCTGCTCTCCAGAGCCCTGTGTATTTTTTTCTGTCAAATTTTTCCTTCTTCGAAATCCGCTATGTATCAGCGACTCTCCCCAGAATGCTGATGAATCTTGGGACTCAGAGAAGAAGAATTTCCTCCCTTGCCTGTGCTACACAGATGTTCTTTGCTCTTATGTTGGAGGCCTTGAGTGTTTACTCCTGGCAGTGACGGCGTATGACCGCTATGTGGACATTTGTAACCCTCTGCACTATCCTCTAGTTATGAACCAGAGTTTGTATCCAGTTGGTGACTTCCTCCTGGACCATTGGAATCCCCATTATGATCGGGCAGACATATCAGATTTTCTTCTGCCTTTTTGTGGATCTAACCAAATTAACCACTTCTTCTGTGACAATCCCCCAATACTCAAGCTGGCCTGCGGGGACACCTTTGTAAATGAGATATTGGTCTACATAGTTTCTGTGTTATTTGTCATGGTTCCATTTCTGTTGATACTTGGCTCCTACAGTAACATCATCCCCATTATCCTGAAGTTGCCATCAGCCAGAAGTCGAGCTAAAGCCATCTCCACCTGTTAATCTCATCTGATGATTGTGGTGTTATTCTTTGGATCAGGTATTATTACATACTTAAGACCAACACCAGACACTCAGAAGGAGCTGACAAAGTGCTTTCTCTTTTCTACACTGTCCTTACTCCTATGTTTAATCCCTTGATATATAGTCTAAGGAACAAGGATGTCATAATGGCACTGAGAAAATTGCTATGTAAATAATTCACTTAACAGAAGAATGAATTAAATGTAAAAGAATTGCTTTCTTACATATTTTTAATCAAATTTCAAAAGATATATACTTTTAATTACATCTTGTATTATGGATTGATTGTGTCCCCAAAAAATGTGTCGATTTGGCTAGGCTATGATTCTCAGTGCTGTGCGATTTCCCACCATTTTGTCATTTGAGTGAATCCAATAGAAGTCAATGGGTTTTGTTTGGTGATTTTCCTATGTGTTGTAAATCCTACCTTTTTGATGTTAATAAGGCAACATTAGAGACAGTTATGTTAATGAGGCAGGACTCAAATCACAACTTTAGGTTGCAATTCCAGTAGATTGCTTTTGAGATATAAAAGAGAGAAGCTAGCAGAGAGACAGGGGGACCTCCTACCACCAAGAATGATGAACCAGGAGGGGAGCCTATCCTTTGGACCTGGGTTCCCTGAGCAGAGAAGCTCCTAGACCAAGCTCCTAGACCTTAATGACAAGCACCTTCCCCCAGAGCCTACAGAGAGAGCAAGCTTCTCCTGGAGCTGTCACCCTGAATTTGGAATTCTAGCCTCCTAGACTATGAAAATAAATTTACATTTGTTGAGTTATACACTTGTGGTGTTTCTGTTATAGTAGCACTAGATTACTAAGACATCTTGTCTCTCCATACAGTGACAGTTATTTCCAAGTTTAAAATCACTTTTAATGTTGTCAGAACGTTCTGCTCAAAGTGTCTATGTAATGTATGTATCAGCAGATAGCAAATCATTCCAATGGTAATTATATAATTTTGTTGTGCAGTGTGCTCCCTCAATAAGAACTTTTGCTTGGGTTGATTTAATCGGTTGTGATGTATAATCTGTTATATCACTTAGCTTAAGCCATATCATTCATTTCTATGTGTGTCCATACAGTTGTGACATCCATTTTAAAAACCAGGTTTACAATATGCAAATATATATAAATATATGTATAATTTTTTTTTTAACTTGGATCCACAATCAACACCTATGGAAGCAGCAGTAAAGAAATAAAACAGTATATTGTGTTGGCCAAATCTACTGCAAAAGGACTGTTTAAGGTGTTGAGAAGGAAAGATGACACTGTGAGGACCCCAATATATATGTTGTATATGTACGTATATATATATATACAATACATATATATGTATGTGTATATTATATGTATATACATATGTGCGTGTGTGTGTGTATGTGTATAAAGTGTTAATGCCCTCACATTATTTTATAGATGAAAAAAAACCGAGACACAAAGAGTTTGCATAGTTTTTCCTAGTTCACACACATGCAAGGATTTTAACTCACTACACCTAATCTGTATCCCTGGTGGTGCAGTGATTAGAAACTATGGCTGCTAACCAAATGGTCAGAAGTTCAAATCCACCAGCTGCTCCTTGGAAAACACTGTGGCAGTTCTACTCTGTCCCTTAGGGTCACTATGAGTTTGAATTGAATGGATGGAACGTATTAGGTTTTTTGGTTTTTACGCGTTCTAAGCCTGGATTTGAGTTAGGCCTTCATCACTTAAGTTTTCATCTGACTTAGAAAATTATTTAACCATTCAATGTCATTTTTTACATTTGCCTATATATAAATATAAACATTACAGGGGTTTTGTGAAAATTAATATGTTGTAAAGAGCACATCTACCATTGATTTACTTAATCATATTACACTGTTATATCTGTAATTATGATCACATTTGTGATTAAATAGTTTTCTTAGCATCTTCCCTTATCTGAAGCCTTAGGAACAAAGATATCATGGAGGCAATTAGAAAGTTAATTAATCATCACCAAACTGCTTTCATACTGAATATAATCCAAAAAAGTATTTCTTCATTTATACTCTGTTTCCAAACACTTTTCATATATATTGTTCACTCTTTTTTGAGTGTGATCTAAGTCAATTGTTGTTATTGTTTGTGGTAGCTGTCATCAAGTCAGAGCACGACTCATGGCAAATCCATGTGTAACAGACTAGAACTGTGCTCCATAAGGTTTATTTGTTGGTAATCTACAGAAGCAGATAGCCAGTTCTTTCTTCTGCAGAGCCACTGGATGGGTTCAATCTGCCAACCTTTACACTAGCAGCTGGTTGCAAACCACTTGTGCTTTCCAGGTTCCTTCTTAAACCAATTAAACTTTGCCTATTTTATGATTTTCAATCTTTTGCATGCTTTACAATTATCTCTGTGTTAATATAGAAATGATGGATTCTCATTCACTTGGTCTCTGGTGGTGTCAGAAAAATATATACAAAAAACTTCCCATTGGACAGTATCTCAGTCAGGATGGAGAAGTACAAATCTACATTTAGGGATTCAAGACTGATATTGTTCTTTGACGTTAAGCTGTGCTTAATAATAAAAGAACGGCAAACACATAACTGCCTTTACGATATTCTCGCTACTCACCCTTTGTGTGTGTGTGTTTTAGTTGAAAGTTTACAGCTCAAGTTAATTTCTCATACAAAAATTTATACACATATTGTTTTGTGACATTAGTTACAATTCCCACAATGTGACAGCACACTCCCCTCTTCCATCACGGGTTCCCTGTGTCCATTCAACCAGTTCCTGTCCCTTCCTGCCTTCTCATCCTGCTTTTGGATACGAGCTGCCCGTTTGGCCTTGTATATCTGATTGAACTAAGAAGCACATTCCTCACGTTTTTTTTTTTTTTTTTT
>NW_004444172.1:693729-705837 GCF_000243295.1 Trichechus manatus latirostris | reverse complement strand
GCTTTAGTCCTTTGGGCTAATGTTTTCCTTGTGTCTTTGCTGTTCTTCATTCTTCTTTGCTCCAAGTGGGATGGGACCAAACGGTTTATCTTAGATGGCTGCTGGCAAGCTTTTCAGATCTCAGATGGCACTCACCAAAGTATGATGTAGAACATTTTCTTGATAAACTTTGTTATGCCAATTGACTTAGATGTCCCCAGAAATTATGTTTCCCAGTCTCCAGTCCCAGCTACTCTGTCCCTCAAAGTGTTTGAATATCTTCAGGAAAGTGTTTAGTTTTTGCAATGGTCCTGTTGTGCTGACCTCCCCTGTATTGTGTGTTGTCCTTGCCTTCACCAAAATTGATCCCTGTCTACTTCCTAGTGAGTTCCCCTCCTTCTCCCTCCCCATCCTCATAACCATCAAAGTATGCTTTTTTTCTGTGTTTAAACCTTTTCTTGAGTGCTTATAATAGTGGTTTCATAGAATATTTGTCCTTTTCTGACTGACTAATTTCACTTAGCATAATGCTGTCCAGATTCATCCATGTTGTGAGATGTTTTGCTGATTCGTCATTGTTCTTTATCATTGAGTAGTATTACTTTGTGTGTGTGTATCCTAATTTGTTCATCCATTCGTCTGTTAATGGGCATTTAGGTTGTTTCCATCTTTTTGTTATTGTGAATAGTGCTGCAATGAGTATGGATCCTCATATGTCTATTCTTTTGGGTATATTCCTAGGAGTGGGATTGCTGGATTGTATGGTATTTCTGTTTGTAGCGTTTTAAGGAAGCCTCAAATCATTTTCCAAAATGGTTGTACCATTTTATATTCCCACCAGTACTGCATAAGATTTCCAGTCTCTCCACAACCTCTCCTACATCTGTTACTTTGTGTTTTTTTAGGTTAGTGCCAGCCTTGTTGGGGTGAGATGGTATCTTATTGTAGTTTTGATTTGCATTCTCTAATGGCTAACAATCTTGAGCATTTCCTCGTATGTCTGTTAGCTGCCTGAATTTATTTTTGGTGAAGTGTCTGTTCATTACCTTTGCTGATTTTTAATTGGATTATTTATCTTTCTTTGTTGAGGTGTTGCAGTATCTTGTAGATTTTAGAAATTAGACACTGATAGGATATGGCATAGCCAAAAAATTTTTCACTGTCTGTAGGTTATCTTTTTATTCTTTTGCTGAAGTTTTTTGATGAGCATTAAGTGTTTGATTTTTAGGAGCTCCTAGTTATCTAGTTTCTCTTCTGGGGTTTGTGCATGTTACTGATTATATGCATACTATTTATGCCATTTATTAGGGCTTCTAGCGTTGTCCTTATTTTTTCTTCCTATCATTATCATTTTAGAATTTATATTACGGTCTTTAATCCACTTTAAGTTAGTTTCTGTGTATACGGTGTGTAGTATGGGTCCTGTTTCATTTTTATCTTGGTACGATCAATAACACCAGCCAGTATGGGAACTCACTTCTTTACCTGTTGATCCAGAGGCATAAGGAGCCCAAAGTGACCAGGTGGCATATTTAGCTTCCAGTTCAGTTGAATCAGTGATGTGCCTCCAGATGGGAGGAATCCTCCCTTTGGAACTAAGACCTCAAGACCTGCAGAGCATAAGGACATGGAGACAGGAAGCAAAATCCTGTGAAGGGGTTACTAGGGGAAATACTGAGTAGTGCCACTCCCATTTTAACCCCTTGATTCTTAGGCCCATGAATCCTGGCTATGGGAGAAAGAGCACCATATATTGGATGCTGGATTAGAACATATACAGCCTCCTGGTGAACATTGCCCCAACCTTGCAAGGTGTTGCCACCTAGCTTACACTGTAAGTGTGTCTTTAGAACGTCATTCCATCACTCTATCAAAACAGCTGCTTCAGGATGATGGGGAATATGGTAAGACCAGTGAATTCCAAGAGCATGGGCCCATTGCAGCAGTTCACTTTCTGTGAAGTGATTCCCTTGATCTGATGCAATACTGTGTGGGCTACCTTGACAGTGGATGAAGCATTCTGTAAGTCTAAGGACAGTAGTTCTGACAGAAACATTGCTTAAAGGGAAGGCAAATCCATATCCAGGGTAAGCGTCTATTCCAATAAAAACAAAACACTGCCCTTTCCATGATAGAAGTGGTCAAATGTAATCAACTTGCCACAGGTTGATAGCTAATCACCTTGAGGGATGGTGCCATACTGAGGACTCAGTATTGGTCTCTGCTGCTGGCAGATTGGGCACTTCACAGTGGTTGTAGCCAAGTCGGCCTTGGTGAGTGGAATTCCATGATGATGGACCCATGCATAACCTCCATCTCTGCCACCATGGCCACTTTGTTCATGAGCCCATTGAGCAATGATGGGAGTAGCTGGGGAAAAAGAATGAGAGGTTTCCACAGAATGTGTCATCCTATCCACTTCATTGTTAAAATCCTCCTCTGCTGAGGTCACCCTTTGGTGAGCATTCCCATGAGACACAAATATCTTCACTTCTTTGGCCCATTCTGAGACGTCTATCCACATACCTCGTCCCCATAAATCCTTGCCTCCAGTATTCCAATCTTGTTCCTTCCAAGTTCCTGACCATCAAGCCAAAGCATTGGCCACGGCCCATGAATCAGTATATAATTGCACATCTGGCCTACAATTGCACATCTGGCCTTTTCTCCTTCCAAGCAAAGTGAACAACCAGGTGCACTGCTTGAAGTTCTGTCCATTGAGAGAAGTTCTCTTCACCACTGTCCTTCCAGAAGATGTCAGAAGGGGGTGTAGTGCTGAAGCTGTCCACTTTTGAATGGTGCTTGCATATCGACCAGAATCATCTGTAAACCAGGCACAAGTGTTCTCTTCCTCAATCTACTTATAATAAGGAACTCCCCATGATGAAATAGGCAGACTGCAAGATGAAAGATTATGTGACAGGAGTGGAGACCATGGGCATTTGGGCCCTTCCTCATGCTACTTACTTGTGCCGTATGGTCCTGCTTAGAACCAACCTTGTATACACAACTTATGATTTAATGATGGAGTGCTGCTGTGCATGTCCAACTTTATCACTCTGTGGGTCAAACAACACTCAGTTCATGATGGGCAGCTTAGGCTGCATGGTTTAATGTTCAGTGTCTACTAAGGCCCAGTAACAAGCCAATAGCTGTTTGTCAAAAGAAGAGTAGGTATCTGCAATGAATGGCAGTGCTTTGCTCCAAATTAATAAGGGTTTGCTCTGTAATTCACAAACAGTGGCCTGCCAAAGACTCTAAACAGCATCTCTGTCTGCCACTGACACTTCAAGCACCGTTGGATTGGCTGAATCTTATGGCCCAAGGGACAGAGCAGTTTGCATAGCAGCCTGAACCTGTTGCAGAGCCTTCTTTTGTTCTGGTACCCATTCAAAACTAGCAGCTTTTCTAGTTGCTTGATAAATAGGCCGAAGTAACACACTGAAATGAGGAATGTGTTTTCTCCAAATCCAAAAAGGTCCATGAGGCATTGTGTTTCTTTTTTAGTTGTGGGAGGAGTCAGATGCAATAACTTATCCTTCACTTTAGAAGGAATATCTCAACATGCCTCACAGCACTAGACTACAAGGAATTTCACTGAGTCAGAAGGTGCCTGAATTTTGGTGGATTTAATTTCCCATCCTCTAGCATACAAATGTTTTGCCAATAAGTCCAGAGTCACTGACACTTCTTCCTTACCTGGTCCAATCAGCATAATGTCATCAATGTAATGGACCAATGTGACATCATGTGGAAAGAAAGGCAATCAAGGTGCTTGCTGACTAAATTATGATATAGGCTGGAGAGTTGGTAGACTTGAGGTAATTAAGTGAGGGTGTATTGCTGGCCTTGCCAGCTGAAGGCAAACTGCTTCTGATGGTAATTCAAAACAGGTATAGAAAAAGGCATTAGCCGGATCAATAGCTGTATGCCAGGTACCGGGAGATGTATTAATTTGCTCAAACAATGAAACTACATCTGGAATAGCAGCTGCAATTGGAGTTACCACCTAGTAAAGTTTTTGATAATCTACTGTGTACAGAACTATACCTAGACTGAAGTCCCAGCAAGCCCGAAAAGGTGAAGTCACAAAGTGTGACCCAGGAGGAGGTACACTACACTTCAAAAGAACTGCTTGAATTTTCTAATATGTACCAACAGAAACCTGTGGAATATGTGTGGGAATGGCTATTACGGGTGTGGGATGATGGTGCAAGGAACATAAAGATGGATCAGTTTGAGTTTATTAATATATGTCCACTAAGCACAGATTCTTCATCAATGTTTCAGTAAGAGAGGATAGGCAAGCATGTGATAGTCATTTGCTTGGGTTACTGAAGCATGGATTGTGCAGTGGCCTTCACAGACCCATTACAAAAGAAGAGATTGAAAATGTCATCAATAAACTGTCAACAAAAAAGCAGCCCAGGACCAGATGGCTACACTGGAGAATTCTTCCAAACATTCAGAGAAAAATTGATACCAATACTACTCAATCTCTTCAAAAGCATATGACAGAAAGGAACACTACTGAACTCTTTCAATAAAGCCAGTATACCCCTGACACCTAAACCAGACAAAGATATCACAAAAAAATAAAATTACATACCAATATCCTTTATGAACATAGAAGCAAATAATTTCAAAAAAATTCTGGCCAATATACTTCAAAACATATTAAATAAATCATACACCACGAACAAGTGGGATTCTTACTAGGCTAATAAGCCTGTTTCAACATTAGAAAATCAGTCAATGTAACCCACGACTTAAATAAAACAAAGGAAAGAACCATATGGTCACATCAGTTGATGCAGAAAAGACATTTGATAAAATTTAACACCTTTCCTGATAGAAATTCTCAGTAACAGAGGAATAGAATGGAAATTTCTCAACATACTTAAGGGCATATATGCAAAAAAACAGCTAAGATTATAATCAAGAGAGAAAGGAGGAGAGACTTCCCTTTGAGAACAGGAACTAGATAAGGATCCGTATTATCACCACTCTTACTCAACATTGAACTGGAAGACCTAGCTAGAGCAATAAGACAAGAAAAAGAATTAACAGGTATCCAAATTGGAAAGTAAGAAGAAAAACTACCTCTATTTGCAGATGACATGCTCCTATACATACAAGATCCTAAAGAGTCCACAAGAAAACTGCTGGAACTAAGGGAAGAATTTAGTAAAACTTCAGGGTACAAAATCAACTCACTAAAATCAGTTGCATTTCTCTATCCTAACAAAGACTATTATGAAAAAGAACTCAAGAAAACAAAACCATTTTTAATAGCTCCCAAATCAATAAAATAACTAGTAATTAACCTAGCCAGGGACATAAAAGACTTACACAATGAAAATTATAAAATACTACTGCAAGAGACTAAAAGAGACATACAAAAATAAAAATATATCTCATGCTCATGAATTGGAAAACAATATAGTAAAAATGTCAATTCTACCAAAAGCTATCTTCCTATACAACGCAAACTCAAAAGAAATTGTAACAACATTCTTTACTGAAATATAAAAATTAATGACAAGCTTCATATGTAAAAGAAAGAAATCTGAATAGAAAAAGCAATATTGAAGACAGAACAAAGCAGGAGGCCTCATCCTCCTCTATATTAAACATGCTATACAGCCACTGTAATCAAAACAGCCTGTTGTTCTTGTTGTTGTTGTTAGGTGCTGTTGAGTTGGTTGTGACTTATAGCAACCCGAGGTACTACAGAATGAAACACTGCCCGGTCCTGTGCCACGATCACAATCATTGTTATGCCTGAGCGCACTGTTGCAGCCACTGTTTCAATCTATCTCCTTGAGGGTCTTCCTGTTTTTCACTGACCCTATACTTTACCAAGCATGATGTCTGTGATGGTTATGATTCTGTGTCAACTCGGTTGGGCCATGATCCTCCATGTTTTAATGTAATCACTCCCATGATTGAATACACTGTGAGTAGCCAATCAGATGAAAGGGAGTCTCCTTGGGGATGTGGCCCACATCTGTATATAAGCAGACATTCTGGCTTTTTGCTCTCTCTGGATCCTGCTGCTGCTTCCTGTCGTCTCATCTCCCGTTCTTGGGACTTCAGATGTCAGCTTATCTGCCGAACCCGGGATACGTCGATCTGCACAGCCTGTGAGTGGGAGCCCTGCTCTCCGACCTTCTGATCTTGGGCTTGCCAGCTTCTGCAGCTGTGTGACTTGGGTGAGGCCTCTACCCTGATCCATGGACTTGGGACATTCTAGCCTCTACAATCATGTGAGCCCTTTCCTTGATATAATCTCTCTATATACATATATTTATACACCTTACTGGTTTTGCTTCTCTAGAGAACCCAGCCTAAGACAATGTCCTTCCCCAGGGACTGGTCCCTCCTGACAACATGTCCAAAGTATATAAGATGTAGTCTTGCCACTCTACCACCAGGGCTCCAAAACATTATTAGCACTCTAGAAGCCAATTACCAGCAATCTCCTGATCACACCTCCCTCCTGTCTCAGCGATAACCATAAGTGTGACTTTTATTATACTCATGCACTTACTTTTCTATATATTTTCACTATGTAACTATGCCTGTCAAAAAATACATATTAATACCTACTCTTTGCAAACATTCTGGAAAAGAAGTCATGCACTGTGTATTCTATGTTTTAATTTTGTCGATGAATATTATATTTTTATAAATATTCATATTGCTTTTATTTTCAGTTTGTTCAATTCTGTTTCTATTTATTATTTCATGGTATAAATACTAAGAGTTTTTAAAAATACATTCTACTATGCTGGACATTTGAGATGTTTCTATTTTGGGACATGTACACTGTTACACTGCACATAGGAACTCATTAGAGTAGCATCTACTCCTAAAAGTAATGGGCATTTATTTAACTCTCAAATAATTTTTCAAAGTGGATGTAGCAATTTATACTTGTAATAGCAATGTGTGAAAGCTTCATTATGATGTTCCACTTCCTGACCAGCACTCAGTATTATCATCCTTTATGATTTCTACCCTTTAGCTTAATGTAGAATATGTCACTGCCGTTTCAATTTTGATGTGTATGATTATTCCCGTAGGATGCATTGTAATAAGTTTAGTGATTATCTCTTTTGTAAAGTGTCTTCAGGTGTTATTTCATCAATTTTATTTTGCATGATTTGTCTTTAGTCTCATTTCTTAGACATTTTCTTTTGTATAAGGAACATGATCCCTTTGTCAGTTATATGTCTTGAAACTATCTTCCCATCCATTGGCTTTATTTTTCACTCCCTACATGTCCTTTGAAAAATAGCAACCTATATTTTCATTTAGTCAAACAAACCAATTTGAAGAAGATAAACCAAAATGTTTATGAATGAACAGACTAAAAACCAAATCGTATACAGTTTCCAACATTTAAAACAAACAAAGGACTTCTATTTCTGGTTAAGATTCCGTGGTTCTCAGAAAGCCAACGTTCCTGCTTCAACCACTGGAAAAATCTGGATACACTTTCAAAAATCATTTTTAGAGGCATCAAATTGCCGTGAAAGATAAAAGAGTGATGAGAATATTAAATTGAATATTCATTAAGTCAGAGAAAGACAACCCACATAATGAGTCAAACTTCATTTGCTTACAATCTTTTGCAATTGCAAACAATTCTGCAATATAGAGTTAGCGGATCATTTCATATGTGTGCATGATGTAATGATTGAAAGACTAAATAACCTAAAAAAATCCAATGCTGTCAAGTCAACGTTGACTCCTGGAGACTGCATGTGTTACTGAGTAGAACTGCTCTATAGGGTTTTCTTCATGCACACTTAAGAGAAGCAGATCACCAGATCTTTCTTTGACTGTGTAGCACGGTGGATTCGAACTGCCAATCTTTATCTTACTAGTGAAGTGCAAACCGTTCGTGCCACCAAAGTCTAGATGCAACTGTAATATTAGTGAATGGTGCCCAATTCCTCTCCACAGGACTTGAACTATTTATCACTTTTCCAAGAAGTATATAAAACATGCATGTTTTCCCAAGAAGTTTTTCATTTTTTATAAATTAAATTCTGTGCACTTTAAAATATCACTCTTTTTTTTATGATGTTGAATATATTTTCATATGTTTAAGGGATGATTTGACTCCCTTTTAATGTGAAGTATTATCTTATATGTTTGGTCAATTTTTCTATTTGTATTTTTAACTTCTGCTTGATAATTAAGCATACTTTATAAGAGAAACTAGCACTTTATCTGAGATATGATTTATAAATATTTCCCGCCACTTTATTAAGTTTTCACATTACTTTTGGTGCTTGTTTATTTTTAACATGCAGAGCTATTTAATTTCACATAGTTGAACTTTTATCAATCCTTTGTGACCTGCATTCTAAATTTTTAGTCATAACTAGACAGATCTGTATTACTCCAAAATTATATTATAAAAAAATCTTTCTGTAAGAATTATTTTATTGTTTGATTTTCTAAAATATTTAAACTAGTGTATCGTTTGGAGTCTTTCCTACTGTAGTATAAAGTGTTAACAAAAATTTATCTTTTTTTCTCAAAGAGTGCCCAAGTATCCAAATAACATTTATTTCAAAAGTCCATATTTTAGCTATTTCATTGGCTGTCTTTATTGGATGATCAATTTTCATTTGTATTTGAATCTTCCATTTATGGTATCAGGAGATCTCGCTATTTCTGCACAATATAAACCTGATCCAATTCTGAGACTTTAGAATTCCTTTTTAGCTCACTTACTCTGGGATATGCACCTACTGTAGCTCAGGCCTGGCTAGCATGTCACACCATTGTTGTGCCCTGCCACACCTTATTCCCATTGGAAGCCTACTCTTCACTCACCTTCCAGGTTTTTAAGGCCATAGTTCCTAATACCTTTCAATTAACTTTCCAAATCACTCTCTAGTAATATAATATTGTAGGGTTCCCCTCTCCTGGAGATAGATAAAAAGATCGATGGATGGATAGATACACAGACTGACATACAGATAGATAGATACTTTACACAGCCTTTAGTTTAATAGTGGAAATATATATAATCCACTACTAATCTCAAGGTTGATGATAAATATAAACAATTAGAAATCACTAGTCAATAAATACTAGGAAGTAATACCTTATTTTCACAAGGGAAATTTGGCATCAAGCCAATATGCTTAAACTGCTAAATGATTTAAAGTCTTGCAGGGGAATATTTTATAACAATAGACAGTCTATTGTTCTGGAATTTTGCCTCTCATCTCAGCTGGAATTGTATCAAAATCTTATCTTTTCCTAAGTGAAGTTTAATAGGATTCACGTCTTAAAAATGAGTTCACAGAGGGAACGAAATTGCGGAAGGATGGTGTAATGCTGCAAGGAAAAGAATAAGTTCCCCTATGGGGATTAATCTTGGAACAACAACAACAAAAGTGACCTAGATGTAAGATACCCAAAAACCAGTTCTCAGTTTGCCCAGTTCGTCTTGAAGGAATAAATTATATGTTATATGTTTTGTAGGTAAAATTATTTTTTGTTGTCAAAATATTTATTACAACTCTTACACAAACCAGCCCCTGAATTTTGATCAAGACTCGCATTTAAGAGGAGAAAATAAACAAAATAACTTCAGAAAATATGACAGGAGCTGTCTAATAGGAACAGATGGTCCATATGAAGCAGTCATAATAGATAAGAGAAGAATCAGATTTGTGCCAATTTTGGATGGCCTCCAATGGTATTGCTCAGTTAAGGGCCATCAAGACACTGTTCAAGTCTAAGAAATAAAACTTTCTGCACTCGATTCCATTGAGAGGCTGCAGAGGAAGAGTATTCCGGGTAGAGTGAGAGCTATCTGGGAAAATAAATAAATAAACCATATCCGAGAGTGCCAAAGAGATTTGTTTAATTAGAAATGTAACTATGTCAGGTGCAAGAGGTCCCGGGGGGAGAGAGAACTTTTTTCTTTAATTTAAAGAGCATTCCATGTTCAAAATAAACTGACTGTTTTAAAGGTAGATTGAATATTTTTGATGAATCAAATTGTTTCAGCTCAAGTAATTTAAATACTCAAAAATTTAAACCCTCTTCAGTGAGGAAAAAACAAGATTATCCCAAATAAACCAAAACCCAAACCCACTACCATTGAGTTGATCCCAACTCATAGCAACCCTACAGGACAGAGAAGAACTGCCCTATAGCGATTTCAAGGCTATAAATCTTGATGGAAGCTGACTGCCACATCTTTTTCCCGAAGATTGGCTGGTGGGTTTGAAATGCCAAACATTTGATTACCAGCTGAGTACTTTAACAAATGTACCACCAGGGCTCCTACTATCCCAAATAAGAAAGGTAAATATGGAATGTTTTATATTAATAGTCAACTTCATTTCATGAGATTATTAAAATCAATCCTTAATATAGAGAAGCAAACGTGCTATTTCATTAAAACAGCTCCTTTATATTTCTGACTCTATTAAATATAATTTACCTTAAACAATGATTTTAAATATTTATATTAAAGTACATTGAAATACTGGAAATTTGAAAAATTGCTACGTTTTTCTAAGAATACTAAATAATATTATATGAAAACTTCATTTACTGCAAACTCTTTGTAGCAAATAAGCATTATATTTATGTATTTTAGTTCTGATATTTTCATAAGTTATTAAAGGAAAACAATCCATGGAATAAATTTACAACCATTGAGAAATCCAAGAAAGATTTAAAGAAAAATATGTATAAAATAATAATTTTATTTAAAAATTTATAAAATATTAAAGTTTTTAGTTCATATTGTTTTTCAAATTAATTTCAGGGATTATGTTTCTAATTTATATCAAAAATACAAACATAGCTGGGATTTAGGTAGATGGGGACCTTGACTGGTACTAATATCTAACTGGAGGCCCTGGTGGCACACTGGTTAAGAGCATAGGATGCTAAGCAAAAGGTCAGCAGTTGAAAACCAGCCACTCCTTGGAAAACCTATAGGGCAGTTCTACTCTGTCCTAACTGAATCAGAATATTGTTAAGCAAAGCCAAACCCATTGCCTTCAAGTGGATTCTGACTCCTAAACACCCTGTAGATACAGCAGAACTGCCTCTTAGGTTTTCCAAGTCTGTAAATCTTTATGGTAGCCAACTGCCACATCTTCCTTCCACAGAGTGATTGGTGGATTTGAACCACCAACCTTTTGGTTAGCAGCCGAGTGCTTAACCACTGTGTTACCAGGACTCCCTCAGAATATTGTTAAGCATTCCTTACTCATTTGAGCTTTTTCCAGGGAATGAATGCTTACATTTCAAGTTAAAATATGCTGGCGTTAAGTTTTATTTCCCTGAGTAAAAAGAACTCAAACATTATCAAGAAAGAAGAGTAATATAGATAGTTTTGCAAGAACACATAGGCTAACTCTCTGTACTTTCTATCCTGTTCTCTTGAGGAAAGCATAGACAAATCTTACATATTTGATATTATACTTGGATAATTTGATTACAAAAAAGTTGAGTTTGTATAATTATCAATGTTATTTCATTTGGTACTCAAAGTTATTTTATTCAAAGAAAAAGAAATAAGTTATTTTTTATTAAATGCCATAATTTGTATCTGATACGTAAAGATTTGGCTCTTTTGTCCTTTTGTGAGTCTTTATTCATCTCTACCTCTTAAGAATGATGCTTTCATTTTAACAACTTCTATTCCTTTATTTCAGTTCAGAATCAAATCCTGAGTACCATATTAGATGTACACCCATTGTCTAAGATCTATACTGATACCGAGTAGGAAAATAGTTACAGCCTTTGCCACTCAGATAATTTAGTGTCAGTAAAAGAAAATGCAAACAAAGGGTATTACCCTAATTGCAATTCTAAGTGTGGAGCAGTGATGGATATTATAGGTGTTAAAATCCATAAAGTAGAAGTAATGATATAAAGCCAAATATTGGCATAAAATTCATGGAGAAATAGCAGCTTGAAAGCTGAATGTTTTTTGGAGTTTTGTAAGACTATGATAGCTACTTTTAAGTCTCCCTTCATTCCCACAATAATCCTATGATGCAAAAGGAAAAGAAATGAGAGAGTATTGTTCATGTTGTATAGCATATTGAGTAAACTTCAGAAGAATAAATT
>NW_004444172.1:682626-693629 GCF_000243295.1 Trichechus manatus latirostris | reverse complement strand
CAGCCACTCCTTGGAAAACCTATAGGGCAGTTCTACTCTGTCCTAACTGAATCAGAATATTGTTAACCAAAGCCAAACCCTTTGCCTTCAAGTGGATTCTGACTCCTAAACACCCTATGGATAGAGCAGAACTGCCTCTTAGGTTTTCCAAGTCTGTAAATCTTTATGGTAGCCGACTGCCATATTAGATGTACACCCATTGTCTAGGATCTATACTGATACCGAGTAGGAAAATAGTTACAGCCTTGGCCACTCAGATAATTTAGTGTCAGTAAAAGAAAATGCCAAAAAAGGGTATTACCCGAATTGCAATTCTAAGTGTGGAGCAGTGATGGGTATTATAGGTGATAAAATCCATAAAGTAGAAGTAATGATATAAACCAAAATATTGGCATAGAATTCATGGAGAAATAGCAACTTGAAAGCTGAATGTTTTTTGGAGTTTTGTAAGATTATGATAATTACTTTTAAGTCTCACTTCATTCCCACAATAATCCTATGATACAAAAGGAAAATAAATGAGAGAGTATTGTTCATGTTGTATAACATATTGAGTAAAATTCAGAAGAATAAATTAGAATTAGTTTTAATAATAATAATTGTAAATGGATGTTAATAAATAACTGTTAATAATAATAATAATTTTTTAATAAATGGCAGGACTTCTTCAGTTGTTTTACTTATATGAAATGATTTAATTCATATAACAGCACTATATGTTGATATATTTGCTGGCCATTTAACAGCTGAGCAAACTGTGACTCAGGAATATTGATTAACTTGCACAAAGTCATCACACAACTAGGTGTTGTTGGAAGTACCATTCAATTTCAGTCCATCTGGGAAATACTGCTCTTTAATATGGTCATGGAGCCCTGGTGGATCAGTGGTTAACCATTCAACTGCTAACATAAAGGTCAGTAGTTCAAACCAACCAGTAATAAAGATGTGACAGTCTGCTTCCTAAAGATGTACAGCCTTCGAAACCCTATGGGGCAGTTCTACTCTATCTTATAGCGTCCCTATGAGTTGGAATCTACTCCTTGGCAAGAAGTTTTTTTTGGTTTTTTTAAAACTATGGCACCACACTTCTCATTGTAGTGGACAAGGTGCAAACATTAGGATGGAGAGATGAAAAGTAGGGTGAAGCAAGAGGTAACTTACCTCCTTCAGAATGTAAGGAAGCACTCATTTTCCGGATTCTGAAAGTGCAAAGATGGCCCTGAACGCCTCCTTACATTTTACACCTTAGAAGCTTCCCTGACTAGTCCTTGTCCTGCCCTGATGAAAGGGAATGGTGGGAAAAATAATTGCCAACCAAGGAACTCAAAACCACTTTATCAACTACCTACTTAGTTAGGCAATCTGTTAAACCCTAGGGATACAGGCTTAAAGAACATACTATCATAATCATAATTATATAACCATAACTAAAAAGTAAAAGGCTTAAAATTGGTAGGAAGCTGATATATTTTAACAATATTAGCTCACTTCATTCTCAAAAACAAAGAAGAATATCTTAAAATCTTTAATTGATTTATATCACACAGATAATCATGGGATAAGAGCCAAACTAAAGACCACTTAAAAAAAGAAAGATACCGACTTGCAGTCACAAAACCTGTGTGCAGTTGATTGAATTCTCCACACTTAGTGAGTCTCAATATCCTTACATCTAACGAAAAGTGAATTTAGAAACAGTTGTCTGAAGTGTTATTTTTTGAGTAACGACAAAAACAATAGCGGGTGTACACAGCACAATGGATGTAACATAACAACCAATATCTTTCCACATCCTGTCCCACCATAAACACAGATAACAAATACCCTCCTTGCTACCACTGTTTTTCCAGGGTGACTACATTTATTCTTTGTATCTGAATCAATGTACCCAGGCTAATTTCCCTGAATAAAATCATCTTATCTTATCCACTTAATATCCTACTAAAAGATACTTGTTTTATTCCTGTATGCAAAATGAAATATTCTCTCAATTTTCTTTTAAATTACATAATATTAATTGTGTATTAGGAACCTATGTGCTTAAAATCATCAGATGTGAGAGAATGAAGCACTGAAATAGGCAGTCGAAAATGTACATTAAAAGACAGTTCATGATACAGTGTTTGAGAAGTTGACTGAGAAAATGCACAGAGAAATACAATCGGATTGTCAAGACGGGTAATTAATTTAAAATGAGATGAGATGGCAAAGCTCAAGGTCACCTCCAGCAGTTGCCAATTGCACCAGTGCTTCTGCAGAGTCAGGGATAGCTTGATTTATTCTGCGCTGTGCTCTGAAACTAGACTGCAATGATCTTACAATAAATTTGAAGGGACTGTTTACTGTGACTTAACAGGAGGGCATGGGACATACGTACATCGTTTCATTCTTAAAATTCAAACAATTAAGTTGAGCATAAAATCCAATCCAGACTCCTCAATACAATTTAGAGAAGAGGCAAAGAGATACAGAAAGGTAAAAGGAAATGAACATGTAAGTTTATCTTTTCCACAGATGCATCACCAAGAAAAACCACCAGAAGATAACCTAACTGAACCGATGGAATTTGTTCTCTTGGGCTTTGCTGACATGCCCCATCTCCAGTGGTTTCTTTTTGGATTATTTTTAATCATCTATATCATTATCCTGATGAGCAATGGCACCATATTTCTAATCACAAAAATTGATCCTGCTCTCCAGAGCCCTATGTATTTTTTCCTGTCAAATTTTTCCTTCTTAGAAATCTGCTATGTATCAGCTACTCTCCCCAAAATGCTGATGAATCTAGGGACCCAGAGAAAAAGAATTTCCTTAGTTGCCTGTGCTACACAGATGTGCTTTGCCCTTATGTTTGGAGGCACTGAGTGTTTGCTCCTGGCTGTGATGGCCTATGACCGCTACGTGGCCATTTGTAACCCTCTGCACTATCCTCTAGTTATGAACCACAGTGTTTGTACCCAGTTGGTGACTGGGTCCTGGACTATTGGAATCCCAGTTATGACAGAGCTTACATATCAGATTTTCTCTCTGCCTTTTTGTGGATCTAAACAAATTAACCACTTCTTCTGTGACAATCTCACAATACTCAGGCTGGCTTGTGGAGACACCTTTGTAAATGAGATGTTGCTCTACATAGTTGTTGTGTTATTTGGTATGATTCCATTTCTGTTGATATTTGGCTCCTACAGTAAAATCATCTCCATCATCCTGAGGTTGCCATCAGCCACAAGTCGAGCCAAAGCCTTCTCCACCTGCTCATCTCATCTGATGGTTGTGGTGGTATTCTTTGGATCAGCCATTGTTACATACTTAAGACCCAACACCAGACATTCAGACGGAACTGACAAAGTGAATTCTCTTTTTTACACTATCCTAATTCCTATGTTTAATCCCATGATATATAGTCTAAGGAACAAGGATCTCATAATGGCACTGAGAAAATTGCTGTGTAAATAATTCACTCATTAAAGAATCAATTAAATGTATAAGAATTGATTTCTTATGTATTTTAATCACATTTCAACAGATGTATACATTTAACTATACCTTTTGTTATGGATTGAATTGTATCTCCCCAAAAATGTGTGTCAACTTGTGTACCCCATGATTCTCAGTATTGTGTGATTCCCTACCATTTTGTCATATGAGTCAGAATTGAGTAGAAGTTAAAAGGTTTGTTTTGATGATATTCCTAGGTATTGGAAATCCTACCTCTATGATGTTAATGAGGCAAGATTAGAGGTAGTTATGTTAATAAGGCAGGACTCAATCCAGAACATTAGGTTGTATCTTAAGTCAATCAATTTGAAATATAAGAGAAAAAGTGAGCAGAGAGAAGGCGGACCTCCTATGACTAAGAATGAAGAACCCTGATGAGAGTGCATTCTTTGTACCCTGCTCCTTGCCCTGAGATGCTCCTAGACCAGGGGAAGATTGGTGACAAGGACCTTCACCCAGAGCCAACAGAGAGAGCAAGATTCCCCTGGAGCAGTCACGCTGAATTTGGCATTCTAGCCTCCTAGACTGTGAAAGAATAAATTTCTCTTTGTTAAGCTATATATTTGTGGTATTTCTGTTATAGCAGCACTCGATAAAAAAGACACCTTGTCTTTCCATACAGTGAAAATTATTTCCAAGTTAAATATCACTTGCAATGTAGTCAGGAGTTTCTGGTTAAATTACTTAACTAATATATGTATTAACAGACAGCAGATTGTTCCATTAATAATTCTATAATTTCATTTTGCAGTGTTCTCTCTCAATAAGAACTTTTGCTTGGGTTAATTTAATTTAGTCATTTATAATGTACAATCTGTTATATAACTTAGCATAAACCATATCATTCATTTCCATCAGTATCCATACATTTGTGACACCTATCTTAAAAACCAGGTTTACAATATGCATTAATTAAAATCATGCAGTGTTCCCTCAGTATCCATGATGTATGGGCTCCAGGACTCCCAAGAATTCCAAAATCTGTGGCTGCTCAAGTTCCTTATATAAAATAGCACAATATTTGCATATAACCTATGCACAACCTTTCTTATACTTTAAATCATCTCCCGATTACTTATAATACCTGAGACAACGTAAATGCTATGTAAATAGTTGTTATCCATTATTGTTTAAGGAATAGTGACAAGACACGAGGTGAACAATGCTCAAACGAGTGCCGCTGAACAAAAGTAGGCAGTTTGAATCCACCACCCGCCCCTTGGAAAACCTATGGGGCAGTGCTACTGTATCCTATAGGGTTACTATGAGTCAGACTTGACTTAGTGGCAATGGGTTTGGATTTTTGGTTTTCACCCATGTTCTATTTTAGACCTGGGTTTGAGTTAGGCCTTTATCACTTAAGTTTTTGTTTGACATGGAAAACTATTTAATCTTTCAAAGTCACTTTTTATATTTGACTATTTATATATGTATAAATACATAAATATATTTAGGGTCCCTAAGAGTCAGAGTCAATTGAATGGCCATGGGTATATATATAAATATATATACACACACATACGTATATATATATAAACCAAAAACCAAACCCGTTGCCATCGAGTTGATTCCAACTCATAGCAACTCTTTAGGACAGAGTAGAACTGTGCTATAGGGTTTCCAGGGAGCACCTGGTGGATTTGAACTGCTGACCTTTTGGTTAGCATCTGAAGTCTTAACCACTACGCCACCAGGGCTTCCTTATAACATTACGGAGTTTTTGTGAAAATTAATGCATTGTGAACAGCACACCTACCTCCGATTTAGTTTATCATATGACATTGTTGTATCTGTAATTATGCTCACATTTGTGATTAAGGAATTTCCTTTGCATCTTCCCTTATCTAGAACCTTAGGAACAAAGATATCATGGAAACAATTAGGCAGTTAATTAATCATCACCAAATTGCTTCCACACTCAATATAATCCAAATAAGTATTTGTTCATGTATGCCCTATTTCCAAAAAATTTTCATGTGAATTGTTCACTCTTTTTGAGTGTGTTTTAAGTCAGCTGTTATTGTTGGTGTTAGCTGTCATGGAATCCGAGCCCGACTCATGGCGAATCAATGTGTTACAGAGTAGAACTGTGCTCCATAAGGTTTTTTTGGTGATGATCTTTACAGAAGTAGATAGGAAGGCTTTTTCTGCAGAGCCGCTGAGTAGGTTCAATCTGCAACATTTCCACTATCAGCTGATTGTAAACTGCTTTTGCTATCCAGGCTCCCTCTTAAATCAATATACCATTGCCTGTTCTATGATTTTCAGTCTCTTGTATGTTTTCCAATAACCTCTGGGTTAATATAGAAATGATGTATTCTGATTCACTTGCTCTCTGGTGGTGTCAGAAAAATATATTTTAAAAATATCCCATGAAACACTGTATCAATCAGGATGGAGAAGTAGAAGTCTATATTTAGGGACTCAATACTTATGATTGTTTGACTTTGAGTTATGGTGAATAATAAAAAAACTGAAAATATATCATAACTGCCTTTACTGTCTCCTCACAACAAACTCTTTTGATTTTCGAATTGCATAAAATATCATTTCCTACTTCCCCTTAACAAATTTATTTTAAGTAATGGAAAAGTCGAGGTTTGCATTCTGAAAATATTATCATATTCTTAATGAGGAAAATGTTAAAAATATTAGCTACTATCTAAACGCATCCTCATTTATTTGAGTATAAATGTAATACAGTTACATTAAGTATTGAAAATAATACTGTATATCAAGAAAAAGTTGTTTACTTCAAGTCTTATATCCAAAACTCAGAGATATCAAAATCAAGATTAATACATTATATGTTTTAATGACCTATTCACCCATAAACATTTTTCTGCTAATAGTCTTCTTCGTATCACTCAGTCGCATAAACAAAGATATAAAAGTTATTTGTTATTCTATCACCTGTCACAAGTATCCGTAAGTATCTCCAAAATACAGCCACTTTTACATGTGCTTTCTCTTTGAGCAATCAGTGTCATTCAGTTGGTCTTTACTAGTTTTCACCAAAGGAATCTACTTGTCTCACTTCTTAACTTCCTACAAACCATTAATCCTAGATTATCTGTAGGGATTTTTAAAAAGTAGAGAAATAGTTTCTTTCACTTCTATATTTAAAAATATCCAATAGTTTTATATTACATTAAAGACAAAAATCTAACTCTTTGAAAAATTTAGAAAATGACAAACTCTCTGCCTTCATCTTTATTAAACTAAAATATATTGCAGGAGTGGGTTGAGCAAGATGACAAAGTAAGTGTATGCTCTCAATTCCTCCCCTAGCAACTAACACACTGAACAATGAATAAAAACAAGCACACACTGAATTATGAGAACTCTAGATTGCAGGTGAGGAGTTGGAGAGTCTGGGTGAGTCCAGAAGCAGGAGAGAGAAGGAGTGGAGATGGCACAGAAAATGGGAGAACCTACTTGCTAACATTGGGAGCACTTTCTCATTGCAACCATGTTGGGACAGGATTGGGCAACACCCCAAAAGAGGGAACACAGAAAGAGAACTAATCTTAGGAAGCTGTGGCCCACTTTTTATAAGGCGATACAATTTGGCCATGGGAGTTCATTGTCCTTACAATTAGATGGGTGTGAAGGGAAACTGTTGCAGTGAAAGAAAGTGCCACTGAATCTCATTGAGGCCCAAGATAGATGGGCACTAGGACCTGGAGGATCTGTACTAGCAGAGGAGCAAGGGGAATAGTTCAGATTAACAGTTGACACAGAGGGAAATGGAAGTCTCCCTGACCAGAGGGGGGCACTGTGGGAGAATCTGTGCAGGGGTGCCTATGAGGAAAAGATATAGAGAGCCCCCTAGCTTTGTCTCAGGAAAATCAAGTCTCACAGCTTATGTTAGCATCAGTGACTAGCTAAACACCCCCAGTCCTGCGTATGGGTAATGATTTCCAAAGATTAATCCGCCAGAATTTGTGATGAAATACTGAAAAAAACCTAAAGATAAGAGTGCCCTCTAGTGCTTCTCAGGAGAAGGCAACAAATGCACTGTTGCTGGGTACATTAGGACACATAGAGACCCCATGGGGCAGAATGTGCTGCCCCAACGGGTTCCCATTTCTGTCAGTCTTTGTGGACGTGGGATGCCAATATTTTCCCCCATGAAGTGGCTGGGCAGTGGAGGTGCTGGCCTTCTGGATGTCAGCCAGTAGGCTGGCCACAGTGCAAATAGGGTTCCCGAATCAGAAAATTTTGCCACAAAAACCAGAACACCAAATTCATAGTTTAAAATCATAATAATAATAACAAAAGGCCCAAGTTCACAAAAATTAGTACAACAAGCAAAATCACAAGGTAAGAATAACCAATCCATAGCAAAACCTGAAGAGGAGATTTCTCCTATGAAAGTCAGAATAGTGCAAAGAATTGATAATTTTCAGACTATGGTGCTAACTATGTTCCAAGAAAGATAAACACACAGAATACAAATTAGCAGAGATCAGAAAATAAATGGAGGAATAAAATAAGATTCAACAATGAAACTGAAAACATAACAGAAAGAACTATTTGAACTAAAGAATAAAGCAACTGATTTAGAAAAAGCAAGAAAAACACTCAAGAATAGAATCAGACAGAAGACAGAAAAAATAAACTAGAAGACAAAATAATTGTCCTTATCAAGTCTCAAGAGACACAAAAGAAAAGAACAAAGAAAAAAAATAATGATATGAACACCCTGAAAATAAAAGATTGGAAAAAAATATTCCATGCAACCAATAAACAAAGAAGTTCAGAGGTAGCCATACTGATATCACATAAAATAGATTTTAAATTAAAATCTCTAACAAGAAAAAAGAAAGACATTACATAATAATAAAACTGTCAATTCAGCAAGAAGACCTAATAACTGTAAATATACATGTACCTAAAAGCAATGCACCCAAGTACATGAAACTAATAACTGACCAACAGGAAAGCAGAAATAGACAATTCCACAATAATGGTAGAGTACTTCAACAAACCACTTTCAATTTTAGACAGAACATCTAAAAATAAGATCACTAAGGACATTGTGAACTTAAATAAAACCATAAACCAATTGGGCCTAACAGACATAAAGAGAACACGCCACGCAGTTTTAGAATAATACATGATCTTCTCCAGTGCAGATTCATCATTTTCCAGTATAGACCATATACTAGGACAAAATAAGTCTCAACAAATTTAAAACAAAGCATCTTCTCTGGCCATAATGGCATGAACCTGGAAATTAATAACAGAAAAAGCAAGGATTAAATAAATAACACATGGAAACTAAATTATATACTACTAAAAATAATTAGGTTATGGAAGAAACCATAATGGAAGTTACAAAATTCCTAGAATCAAATCTAAATGAAAATACAGCATACAAAAAGTTTTGTTACACAGCAAAAGCAGTACTCAGAGAGAAATTTATAGCCATAGGGGCCTACATTAAAAAAAAGAAGATGTAAAATTGTTAACTTAAACCAACAGTTTGAACAAATAGAAAAGAGAGAGCAAAAGAAGCCCAAAGCTACCAGAATAAGGGATAATAAAGATCAGGGAAGAAATAAACTAAATAGAAAATAGAAAAGCAACAGAAAGAATCAACACAGACAGTAGCTGGTTCTTTGAAAGGATCAACAAAATAGACAAACCATTGGCTGAATTGAAAAAGAAAAAAAATCCTAGAAGACTCAAATAACCAACTTAAGAAATTAAATTGTTGACATAAAACCTATCAAATAGAAATAAAGAAGATCATGACTGATTACAATGAAAAATTGTATTACAACAAATTTGACAAAGTAGAAGAAATGGACAAATTCCTAGAAACAACAACCTACCCAAACTAACACAAATGCAGAGAGAAAATTTACACAGACCGTTTATAAAGGTAGAGGTTGAAGATGTCATCAAGAAACTGACAAGAACAACCAAAAAGAACTCAGGACTAGATGGCTACACTGGATAATTCTACCAAACATTCAGAGAAAACTTGACACAATCCCTACTCAATCTCTTCAAAACATTGAAGTGAAAAGAACACTACCAAACCCTTTCTATGAAGTCATCATAACGCTGATATTTAAAACACACAACGATATTACAAAAAAAGGAAATTACAGACCAATATCCCTTAAGAAAACAGATGCAAAATTTTTCAACTAAATTCTGGCCAACAGACTTCAGTCACAACTATGTTCATTGCTGTTTTATTCACAATAGCAAGGAAATGGAAACAATCACAATGCCCGTCAACAATCGAACAGGTAAATTGTGGTACATACATAGAATGTAATACTCCACAACTATAAAAAACAAAGATAAGTCCTCGAAATATAACACAGACTGGCCTGGAGGGCATAACGCTAAGTGAAATAAGTCAGGCATGTAAGGGCAAATATTGTATGATTCCTCTTTTATAAGAACACAAGAATAGATACATACAGACAGACCAATGTTCCTTGGAGGTGACCAGCGAGAAGAGGGGAAAGGGGAAAGTACACTTAGATCACAGAGACTTGCAAATTGTTTCTGCTGATGGGACAAGTGGCACCGAATGGGGATGTACTGACAGCAACACAACCAAAGTGAAAAGGAGTATTTGAGCACAGCAATAACCACAAGTTTGACCTTTATTATAATGATGCACTTGCTTTTCTTGGCAAGTCCCAAACCCCTGGGTCACCATCAGGGCATGATGAACCCAAGATCCATAGGTCAGATGACAACATGCTGGCTCACAATGGCGAAGTTCGACAATCCAAGTCCAGTAGGTGAGATGGTTGGCTGCTGGCCTCAGTCCCAAGAATTGGAGGTTAGATGATGATGAGCAGAATACTAGATCCAGGGCAGCACAAAAGCCAGCGAGTTTTGCCAGAAAGTCTACATATATTGGATACAAGTCACAATCCCAGAAAACTCCCTTTTAATTGATTGGCTACTCAGAGCAGATCCCATCATGGAAATGATCACATGATATCAGATGTCATCAGAGCAGTTATTATATCATTATATGACTGCAAAAATACTCCATAACTGCCAAGCCACTGAGAATCATAACCCAGCCAAGCTGACACACAATTTTCCAGATTACACAACCTAAGGGTCACTAAGGTTTGGCCAGACTGACAAAAGACAAACAGGAGAGGACACAAATAACCCAAATAAGAAATGAAATGGGGGACCTTACAACAGACCCAACTGAAATGAAAAGGATTATAACTGAATATTATGAAAAACTATACTCGAACAAATTTGAAAACCTAGAGGAAATGGATAAATTTCTAGAAACACATGGCCTACCCAAACTACAACAAAGTGATGTTGAAAATATGAATAGACCCATAACAAGAGAAGAGATTGAAAAAGTAATAAAAAAACTCCCAACCAAAAAAAGCCCTGGCCCAGATGCCTTCACTGGAGAATTCTACAAAACATTTACAGAAGAGCTTGTACCAGTACTACTCAAGCTATTTCAGAGCATAGAAGAGGAAGCAACA
>NW_004444172.1:673779-679177 GCF_000243295.1 Trichechus manatus latirostris | reverse complement strand
ATGAAAGAAAGGAACACTTTCAATAAAGCCAGTATACCTGATACCTAAACCAAACAAAGATATCACAAAAAAATAAAATTACATACCAATATCCTTTATGAACATAGCAGCAAATAATTTCAAAAAAATTCTGGCCAACAGACTTCAGTAACATATCAAATAAATCATACACCACGATCAAGTGGGATTCACACTAGGATAATAAGCATGTTTCAACTTTAGAAAATTAATCAATGTATTCCACGACTTAAATAAAACAAAGTAAAGAACCATATGGTCACATCAATTGATGCAGAAGAGGCGTTTGATAAAATTCGACACCTTTCCTGATAGAAATTCTCAGTAACAGAGGAATAGAAGGGAAATTTCTCAACATAGTTAAGGGCATATATGCAAAAGATATCTAACATTATAATCAAGGGAGAAAGGATGAGAGACTTCCCCTAGAGAACAGGAACTAGAGAAGGATCTCTATTATCACCACTCTTACTCAACATTGAACCGGAAGACCTAGCTAGAGCAATAAGACAAGAAAAAGAAATAACAGGTAACCAAATTGGAAAGGAGGAAGTAAAACTACCTCTACTTGCAGATGACATGTTCCAATACATACAAGACCCTAAAGAGTCCACAAGAAAACTGCTGGAACTAGGAGAAGAATTTAGCAACACTGCAGGGTACAAAATCAACACACAAAAATCAGTTGCATTTCTCTATCCTAACAAAGACTATTATTGAAAAGAACTCTAGGAAACAATACCATTTGTAATGTTGAAGAAAGAACGAAGCACGAGGCCTCATCCTCCTCTATATTAAAACATACTATACAGCCACTGTAATCAAAACAGCCTGGTGTTATTGTTGTTAGGTGCTGTTGAGTTGGTTGTGACTTATAGCGACCCGAGGTACTACAGAATGAAACACTGCCCTGTCCTGTGCTATGCTCACAGTCATCGTTATTCTCGAGCACATTGTTGCAGCCACTGTTTCAGTCCATCTCCTTGAGGGTCTTCCTCTTTTTCACTGACCCTATATTTTACCAAGCATGATGTCCTTCCCCAGGAAGTGGTCCCTCCTGACAACAGGTCCAAAGTATATAAGATGTAGTCTTGCCGCTCTACCACCAGGGCTCCAAAACATTATCAGCACTCTAGAAGCCAATTACCAGCAATCTCCTGATCACACCTCCCTCCTGTCTCAGCAATAACCGTGTGTGACTTTTATGATACTCATGCATTTACTTTTCCATATATTTTCACTATGTAACTATGTCTGTCAAAAAATACATATTAATACCTCCTCTTTGGAAACTTTCTGTAAAAGAAGTCATGCATTGTGTATTCTATGTTTTAATTTTGTTGATGAATATTTTATTTTTATAAATATTCATATTGCGTATACTTTCAGTTTGTTCAATTTTGTTTCTATTTATTATTTCATGGTATAAATACTAAGAGTTTTTAAAAATACATTGTACTATGCTGGACATTTGAGATGTTCCTATTTTGGGACATGTACACCATTACACTGCACATAGGAACTCATTAGAGTGGCATCTACTCCTAAAGGAAGGGGCATTTATTTAGCTCTCAAATAATTCTTCAGAGTGGATGTAGCAATTTATACTTGTAATAGCAATGTTTGAAAGCCCCATTGTGTTGTTCCACTTCCTGACCAGCACTCAGTGTTATCATCCTTTATGATTTCTACCCTTTAGCTTAATGTAGCATATGGCACCGCAGTTTCAATTTTGATGTTTATGATTATTGCCGTAGGATGCATTTTAATATGTTTAGGGATTTTCACTTTTGTAAAGTGTCTTCAGGTGTCATTTCATGAATTTTATTTTGAATTATTTGTCTTTAGTCTTATTTGTTAGACATTTTCTTTTGTATAAGGAACATGATCCCTTTGTCAGTTATATCTCTTGAAACTATCTTCCCATCCATTGGCTTTACTTTTCACTCCCTACGTGTCCCTTGAAAAATGGCTACCTATATTTTCATTTAGTTTAATAAACTAATTTGAAGAAGATAAACCAAAATGTTTATGAATGAACAGACTGAAGACCAAATCACATATAGTTTCCAACATTTAAAACAAAGAAAGAACTTCCATTTCTGGTTAAGATTCAGTGGTTCACAGCAAGCCAATGTTTCTGCTTCAACCCCTAGAAAAATCTGGGTACACTTTAAAAAATCATTTTTAGAGGCATCAAATTGCTGTGAAAGATAAAAGAGTGATGAGAATATTAATGTGAATATTCATTAAGTCAGAAAAAGACATAATGCGTCAGAGTTCATTTGCTTACAATCTTTTGCAATTGCAAACGATGCTGCAATATAGACTTAGCGGATCATTTCATACGTGTGCATGTTTTATTGATTCAAAGACTAAATAACCAAAAAAATCCAATGCTGTCAAGTCAATATTGACTCATGAAGACTGCATGTGTTACTGAGTAGAACTGCTCTATAGGGTTTTCTTGATGTACACTTAAAAGAAGCAGATCACCAGATCTTTCTTTGACTGTGTAGTAGGGTGGATTCAAACCGCCAATCTTTAGCTTACTAGTGGAGTGCAAACCATTTGTGCCACAAGGACTAAATACAACTGTAATATTAGTCAATGGTGCCCAATTCCTCTAAACAGGACTTGAACTATTTGTCACTTTTCCAAGAAGTATATAAAACCTGCATGTTTTCCCAAGAAATTGTGCATTTTTTATAAACTAAATTATGTGCAGTTTAAAATATCACCCTTTTTTTATGATGTTGAATATATTTTCATATGTTTAAGGGATGATTTTCTCCCATTTTATGTGAAGTCTTATCTTACACGTTTGGTCCGTGGTTTTTTTTTTTTTTTGTATTTTTCACTTCTCCTTGATAATTAAGCATACTTTATTTATAAGAGAAATTAGCACTTTATATGAGATTTGATTTATAATTATTTTCTCCCACTTTATTGATTATGTTCTGGCATTACTTTTGGTGCTTCCTTATTTTTATCATGCAGAGCTATTTAATTTCACATAGTTGAACTTTTATTAATCTTTTGTGCCCTACATTCTAAATTTTGAGTCATAACTGGACAAATCTTTATTACTCCAAAATTACATTATAAAAAATATTTCTCTAAGAATTATTTTATAGTTTGATTTTCTAAAATGTTTAAACTAGTGCACCATTTGGAGTCTTTCCTACTGTAGTATAAAGTACTAACAACAATTTACCTTTTTTCCTCAAACAGTGTCCAAGTATCCAAATAACATTTATTTCAAAAGTCCATATTTTATCTATTTCATTGGCTGTCTTTATTGCATGATCAATTTTCATTTGTATTTGAATCTTCCATTTACGGCATCAGGAGATCTCGCTATTTATGCACAATATAAACCTGATCAAATTCTGAGACTTTAGAATTCCTTTTTAGCTTACTTACTCTGGGATATGCACCTACTGTAGCTCAGGCCTGGCTAGCATGTCACACCATTGTTGTGCCCTGCCACAACTTATCCCCATGGGAGGCTTTGCTCACTGCCTACTCTTCACTCACCTTTCAGGTTTTCAAGGCCATAGTTCCTAATACCTTTCAATTAACTTTCTTAATCACTCTCTAGTATTATAATATTGTAGGGTTTCCCTCTCCTGGAAATAGATATAAAGATCCATGAATAGACAGACAGACAGATACTTTACACAGCCTTTAGTTTAGTAGTGGAAATATATATAATCCATTTCTAATCTCAAGGTTGATGGTAAATATAAACACTTAGAAATCAGTATTCACTAAATACTAGGAAGTAATACCTTATTTTCACAAGGGAAATTTGGCATTATGCCAATATGCTTAAACTACTGAATGATTTAAAGCATTGCAGGGAACTATTTTATAACAATAGACAGACTACTGTTCTGGAATTTTGCCTCTCATCTCTGGTGGAATTATATCAGAATCTTGTATTCTCCTAAGTGAAGTTTAATAGGATTCACGTCTTAAAAATGAGTTCACAGACGGAATGAAATTGCGGAAAGTTGGTGTAATGCTTCAAGGAAAAGAGAAAGTTCCCGTATGCGGATTAATCTTGGAACAAAAACAACAACAAAATTGACCTAGATTTAAGAAACCCATAAACCATTTCTCAGTTTGCCCAGTTAGTCTTGAAGAAATGAATTATATATGTTTTGTAGCTAAAATTATTTTTTGTTGTCATAATATTTATTACAATTCTTACACAAGCCAGCCCCTGAATTTTGATCAAAGCTCGCATTTGAGAGGAGAAAATAAACAAAATCACTTCAGAAAAATGTGACGGGAACTGTCTAATAGGAACAGAGGGTCCATATGAAGCAGTCATAATAGATAAGAGGAGAATCAGATTTGTGCCAATTTTGGATAGCCTCCAATGGTATAGCTCAGTTAAGGGCCATCAGGACCTGTTCAAGTCTAAGAAATAAAACTGTCACAAACTGTATTCCATTGAGAGGCTGCAGAGGAAGAGTATTCCGGGTAGAGTGAGAGCTATCTGGGAAAATAAATAAATAAACCATATCCGAGAGTGCCAAAGAGATTTGTTTAATTAGAAATGTAACTATGTCAGGTGCAAGAGGTCCCGGGAGGAGAGAGAACTTTTTTTTTTTTAATTTAAAGAGCATTCCATGTTCAAAAGAAACTGACTGTTTTAAAGGTAGATTGAATATTTTTGATGAATCAAATTGTTTCAGCTGAAGTAGTTTAAATACTCAAATATTTAATCCCTCTTCAGTGAGGAAAAAACAAGATTATCCCAAATAAACCAAAACCCAAACCCACTACCATTGAGTTGATCCCAACTCATAGCGACCCTACAGGACAGAGAAGAACTGCCCTATAACGTTTTCAAGGCTATAAATCTTGATGGAAGCTGACTGCCACATCTTTTTCCCGAAGATTGGCTGGTGGGTTTGAAATGCCAAACATTTCATTACCAGCTGAGTGCTTTAACAAATACACCACCAGGGGTCCTACTATCCCAAATAAGAAAGGTAAATATGGAATGTTTTATATTAATATTCAACTTCAGTTCATGAGATTATTAAAATCAATACTTAATATAGAGAAGCAAAGGTGCAATTTCATTAAAGCAGCTCCTTTATATTTCTGACTCTATTTAAATATAATTTACCTTAAACAATGATTTTAAATATTGATATTAAAGTACTTTGAAATACCAGAAATTTGAAAAATTGCTAGGTTTTTCTAAGAATACTAAATAATATTATACAAAAACTTCATTTACAGCAAACTCTTAGTAGCAAATAAGCATTATATTTATGTATTTTAGTTCTGGTGTTATTTTCATAAGTTATTAAAGTAAAACAATCCATGGAATAAATTTACAACCATTGAGAAATCC
>NW_004444172.1:672551-673679 GCF_000243295.1 Trichechus manatus latirostris | reverse complement strand
ATTTAAAAATTAATAAATTTTAAAGTTTTACGTTCATATTGTTTTTCAAATTAATTTCAGGGATTATGTTTCTAATTTATATCAAAAATACAAACATAGCTGGGGTTTAGGTAGATTGGGAACCTTGACTGGAACTAATATCTAACTGGAGGCCCCGGCAGCACAGTGGTTAAGAGCTCAGGATCCTAACCAAAAGGTCAGCAAGTGGAAACCAGCCACTCCTTGGAAAACCTATAGGGCAGTTTTACTCTGTCCTAACTGAATCAGAATATTGTTAACCAAAGCCAAACCCATTGCCTTCAAGTGAACTCCGACTCCTAAACACCCTGTAGATAGAGCAGAACTGCCTCTTAGGTTTTCCAAGTCTGTAAATCTTTATGGTAGCCAACTGCCACATCTTCCCTCCACACAGTGACTGGTGGATTTGAACTACCAAACTTTTGGTTAGCAGCGAAGCACTTAAACACTGTTCTACAAGAACTTCCTCAGAATATTGTTAAGCATTCCTTACTCATTTGGGCTTTTTCCAGAGAATGAATGCTTACATTTCAAAATAAAATATGACAGCATTAAGTTTTATTTCCCTGAGTAAAAAGAACTCAAAAAATTTCACGAAAGAAGAGTAACATAGTTTTGGGAGAACACATAGGCTAACTCTCTGCACTTTCTATCCTGTGCTCTTGATGAAAGCATAGACAAATCTTACATATTTGATATGATACGTGGACAATTTGATCACCAAAAAGTTGGATTTGTATAATTATCAATGTTATTTCATTTGGCACTCAAAGTTATTTTATTCAAAGAACAAGAAGTAAGTTATTTTTTATTAATGCCATAACTTTTATGTGATATGTAAAGATTTGGCTCTTTTGTCCTCTTGTGAGTCTTAATTCTTCTCTACCTCTTAAGAGTGATGCTTTCATTTTAACAACGTCTTTTCCTTTATTTCAGTTCAGAATCAAATCCTGAGTACCATGTTAGATGTACACCCATTTTCTAGGATCTATACTGATACCGAGTAGGAAAATAGTTACAGCCTTTACCTCTCAGATATTTAGTGTCTGTAAAAGAAAATGCAAGCAAAGGGTATTGCAATTGCAATTCTAAGTGTGGAGCAGTAATGGG
>NW_004444172.1:658752-672413 GCF_000243295.1 Trichechus manatus latirostris | reverse complement strand
TTCTTCAGTTGTTTTACTTATATGAAATGATTTAATTCATATAACAACACTATATGTTGATATGTTTGCTGGCCATTTAACAGCTGAGCAAACTGTGATGCAGGAAGATTAATTAACTTCCCCAAAGTGATCACACAGCTAGATGTTGTTGGAAGTACCATTCAATTTCAGTCCATTTGGGAAATACTGCTCTTTAACATGGGCATGGAGCCCTGGTGGATCAGTGGTTAACCATTCAACTGCTAACATAAAGGCCAGTGGTTCACACCAACCAGTAATAAAGATGTGACACTGCTTCCTAAACCCTATGGGGCAGTTCTATTCTATCTTATAGGGTCCCTATGAGTTGCAATCTACTCCTTGGCAAGAAGTTTTTTTTTTTTTTTTTTTTAAACCATGGTACCACACTTCTCATTTTAGTGGACAATGTGCAAACATTAGGTTGGAGAGATGAAAAGTAGGGTGAAGCAAGAGGTTACTTGCCTCCTTCAGAATGTAAGGAAGCACTCATTTTCAGGATTCTGAAAGTGCAAAGATGGCCCTGAACGCCTCCTTACATTTTACACCTTAGAAGCTTCCCTGACTAGTCCTTGTCCTGCCCCTGATGAAAGGGAATGGTGGGAAAAATAATTGCCAACCAAGGAACTCAAAACCACTTTATCAAACACCGACTTAACTAGGCAATCTGTTAAATCCTAGGGCTACAGGCTTAAAGAACATACTATCATAATCATAATTATAGAAACATAACTAAAAAGTGAAACGTTTAAAATTGGTAGGAAGCTGATATATTTTACCAATATTAACTCACTTAATTCTCAGAAACGAAGAAAATCTTAAAATCTTTAATTGCTTTGTATTACACAGACAATCATGGAGATAAGAGCCAAACTAAAGACCACTTAAAAAAAGAAAGGTACCGACTTGCAGACACAAAACCTATGTGCAGTTGATTGAATTCTCCACACTTAGTGAGTCTCAATATCCTTATATCTAAGGAAAATTAATTTAAAAACAGTTGTCTGAAGTGTTATTTTTTGAGTAATGACAAAAACAAGAGCGGGTGTACACAGCACAATGGATATAACATAACAGCCAATATCTTTACATATACTGTCCCACATACATAAACACAGGTAACAAATACCCTCCTTGCTACCACTGTTTTTCCAGGGTGACTACATTTATTCTTTGTATCTGAATCAATGTACCCAGGCTAATTTCCCTGGATAAAATCCTCTTATCTTATCCACTTAATATCCTACCAAAAGATACTTGTTATATTCCTGTATGCAAAATGAAATATTCTCTCAATTTTCTTTTAAATTACCTGATATGAATTGTGTAACAGGAACCTATGTGCTTAAAACAATCAAATGTGAGAGAATGAAGCATTGAAATAGGCAGTTGAAAATGTACATTAGAAGACAGTTCATGATATAGTGTTTGAGAAGTTGACTGAGAAAATGCACAGAAAAATACAATAGGATTGTCAAGACGTGTAATTAATTTAAAATGAGATGAGATGGCAAAGCTCAAGGTCACCTCCAGCAGTTGCCATTTGCACCAGTGCTTCTGCAGAGTCAGGTATAGCTTGATTTATTCTGGGCTGTGCTCTGAAACTACACTGAAATGATCTTAAAATAAATTTGAAGGGACTGTTTACTGTGACTTAACAGGAGGGCATGGGACATACGTACGTAGTTTCATTCTTAAAGTTCAAACAATTACGTTGATCATAAAATCGAATCCAGACTCCTCAATACAATTTAGAGAAGAGGCAAAGAGATACAGAAAGGTAAAAGGAAATGAACGTGTAAGTTTATCTTTTCCACAGATGCATCATCAAGAAAAACCACCAGAAGATAATCTAACTGAACTGATGGAGTTTGTTTTCTTGGGCTTTGCTGACATGCCCCATCTCCAGTGGTTTCTTTTTGGATTATTTCTAATCATCTATATCATTATCCTGATGAGCAATGGCACCATATTTCTAATAACAAAAATGGACCCTGCTCTCCAGAGCCCTATGTATTTTTTCCTGGCAAATTTTTCCTTCTTAGAAATCTGCTATGTATCAGCTACTATCCCCAGAATGCTGATGAATCTAGGGACCCAGAGAAGAAGAATTTCCTTAGTTGCCTGTGCCACACAGATGTGCTTTGCTCTTATGTTTGGAGGCACAGAGTGTTTGCCCCTGGCTGTGATGGCCTATGACCGCTACGTGGCCATTTGTAACCCTCTGCACTATCCTCTAGTTATGAACCTCAGGGTCTGTATCCAGTTGGTGACTGGGTCCTGGACTATTAGAATCCCAGTTATGATAGAGCTTACATATCAGATTTTCTCTCTGCCTTTTTGTGGATCTAAACAAATTAACCACTTCTTCTGTGACATTCCCCCAATACTCAAGCTGACTTGTGGGGACACCTTTGTAAATGAGACGTTGGTCTACATAGTCGCTGTGTTATTTGTTGTGGTTCCTTTTCTGTTAATACTTGGCTCCTACAGTAAAATCATCTCCATCATCCTAAAGTTGCCATCAGACACAAGTAGAGCCAAAGCCTTCTCCACCTGCTCATCTCATCTTATGGTTGTGCTGTTATTCTTTGGATCAGCCATTATTACATACTTACGACCCAACACCAGCCACTCGGAGGAAACTGACAAAGTACTTTCTCTTTTCTACACTATCCTAACTCCAATGTTTAATCCCATGATATATAGTCTAAGGAACAAGGATGTCATAATGGCACTGAGAAAATTGCTGTCCAAATAATTCACTTCATTGAAGAATCAATTAAATGTATAAGAATTGATTTCTTCTGTAGTTTTAATCACATTTCAACAGATGAATACATTTAACTATACCTTTTGTTCTGGATTGAATTGTATCCCCAAAAAACATGTGTCAACTTGTGTATGCCATGATTCTCAATATTGTGTGATTGCCCACCATTTTGTCATATGAGTCAGAATTGACTAGAAGTCAAAAAGTTCGTTTTGATGGTATTCCTATGTATTGTAAATCCTAATTCTGTGATGTTAATGAGGCAGGATTAGAGGTAGTTATATTAATAAGGCAGGACTCAGTCCAGAACCTTAGGTTGTATCTTGAGTCAATCACTTTTGAGATATAAAAGAAAGAAGTGAGCAGAGAGAAGGGGGACCTCCTATGACTAAGAATGAAGAACCCTGATGAGAGTGCATTCTCTGTAGCCTGCTCCCTGCACTGAGATGCTCCTAGACCAGGGGAAGATTGGTGACAAGGACCTTCACCCAGAGCCAACAGAGAGAGCAAGATTCCCCTGGAGCCATCACGCTGAATTTGGAATTCTAGCCTCCTAGAGTGTGAAAGAACAAATTTCTCTTTGTTAAGCTATATATTTGTGGTATTTCTGTTATAGGAGCACTCGATAAAAAAGACACCTTGTCTTTCCATACAGTGAAAATTATTTCCAAGTTAAAAATCACTTGCAATATTGTCAGGAGTTTCTGCTCAAATTACTTAACTAATATATGTATTAACAGACAGCAGATCGTTCCATTAATAATTCTCTAATTTCATTTTGCAGTGTTCTCCCTCAATAAGAACTTTTGCTTGGGTTAATTTAATTTAGTCAGTTATAATGTATAATCTGTTATATCACTTAGAGTAAACCATATCATTCATTTCCATGAGTATCCACACATTTGTGACACTTATTTTAGAAACCAGGTTTACAATATGCATTAATTAAAACCATGCAGTGTTCCCTCAGTATCCATGATGTATGGGCTCCAGGACTCCCAAGAATTCCAAAATCTGTGGCTGCTCAAGTCCCTTATATAAAATAGCACAATATTTGCATATAAACCTACGCACAACTTTTCTTATACTTTAAATCATCTCCAGATTACTTATAATACCTGAGACAACGTAAATGCTATGTAAATAATTGTTATCCTTTATTGTTTAAGGAATAGTGACAAGACGCGAGGTGAACAATGCTCAAACAATGAGTGCTGCTGAACAAAAGTAGGCAGTTTGAATCCACCAGCCGCCCCTTGGAAAACCTATAGGGCAGTGCTACTCTACCGTATAGGGTCACTATGAGTCAGACTCGACTCAGTGGCAATGGGTTTGGATTTTTGGTTTTCACCCATGTTCTATTTTAGACCTGGGTTTGAGTTAGGTCTTTATCACTTAAGTTTTTGTTTGACATGGAAAATTATTTAATCCTTCAAAGTCACTTTTTATATTTGACTATATATATGTATAAATACATAAACATATATAGGGTCCCTATGAGTTGGAGTCAAGTGAACGGTCATGGGTATATATATAAATATACATATACACACATACATATATATATATATATATATAAACCAAAAACCAAACCCGTTGCCGTCGAGTTGATTCCAACTCATAGCAACCCTTTAGGACACAGTAGAACTGTGCTATAGGGTTTCCAGGGAGCACCTGGTGGATTTGAACTGCTGACCTTTCGGTTAGCGTCTGAAGTCTTAACCACTCCATCACCAGGGTTTCCATATAACCTTACAGAGATTTTGTGAAAATTAATGCATTGTGAAGAGCACACCTACCTCCAATTTAGTTTATCATATGACATTGTTATATCTGTAATTATGATCACATTTGCGATTAAGGAATTTCCTTAGCATCTTCCCTTATCTACAGCCTTAGGACCAAAGATATCATTGAAACAATTAAGCAGTTAATTAATCATCACCAAATTGCTTTCACACTCAATATAATCCAAATAAGTATTTGGTCATGTATGCCCTATTTCCAAAAAATTTTCATGTGTATTGTTCACTCGTTTTGAGTGTGATTTAAGAGAGTTGTTATTGTTGGTGTTAGCTGTCATGGAAACAGAACCCGACCCATGGTGAATCAATGTGTTACAGAGTAGAACTGTGCTCCATAAGGATTTTTGGTGATGATCTTTACAGAAGTAGATAGGTGGACTTTTTCTGCAGAGCCACTGAGTAGGTTCAATCTGCAACCTTTCCACTATCAGCTGATTGTAAAATGGTTTTGCTATCCAGGTTCCCTCTGAAGTCAATATACCATTGCCTGTTCTATGATTTTGTCTCTTGTATGCTTTCCAATAACCTCTGGGTTAATATAGAAATGATGTATTCTGATTCACTTCCTCTCTGGTGGTGTCAGACAAATAAATTTTAAAAATGTCCCGTTAGACACTGTATCAATCAAGATGGAGAAGTAGAAGTCTATGTTTAGCGACTCAATACTTACTACTTTTTGACTTTAAGATATGGTTAATAATAAAAAAACTCAAAATATATCATAACTGCCTTTACTGTATCCTTACAACAAACTGTTTTGATTCAGGAATTGTATAAAATATCATTTCCTACTTCCCCTTAACAACTTTATTTTAAGTAATGGAAAAGTTAAGGTTTGCATTCTGAAAATATTATCATATTGTTAATGAGGAAAATGTTAAAAATATTAGCTACTATCTAAATGCATCCTCATTTTTTTGAGTATAAATGTAATATAGTTCCAATAAGTATTGAAAATTATTCTGTATATCAAGAAAAACTCCAGTTTACTTCAAGTCATATATCCAAAACTCAGAGATACCAAAATGAAGATTAATACAGTATATGTTTTGATAACCCATATTCACCCATAAACATCTTTCTCCCAATAGTCTTCTTCGTATCAATAAATGACTTTCAGATTTACTCAGTTGCATAAACAAAGATATAAAAGTTATTTGTTATTCTATCACCTGCAACAAGTATCCGTAAATCTCTCCAAAATACAGCCACTTTTACATGTGCTCTCTCTTTGAGCAATCAGTGTCATTAAGTTGGTCTTTAGTAGTTTTCACCAAAGGAATCTACTTGTCTCACTTCTTAACTTCCTACAAGCCATTAATCATAGATTATCTGTAGGGATTTTTAAAAAGTAGAGAAATAGTTCCTTTCACGTCTATATTTAAAATTATCCATTGCCAAACTCTCTGCCTTCATCTTTTTTGAAATAAAATATATTGCAGGAGTGGGCTGACCAAGATGGCAAAGTAAGTGTATGCTCTCTTTTCGTCCCCTAGCAACTAACACACTGAATAATGAGTAAAAACAAGCACACACTGAGATCTGAGAACTCTAGATGGCAGTTGAAGTGTTGGAGAGTCTGGGTGAGTCCAGAAGCAGGAGAGAGGAGGAGTGGAGATGGCACAGAAAGTGGGAGAACCTACTTGCTAACATTGTGGGCACATTTTCATTGCAACCATGTTGGGACAGGATTGGGGAACACCCCAAAAGAGGGAACACAGAAAGAGAACTAAACTTAGGAAGCTGTGGCCCAGTTTTTATAAGGCGATACAATTTGGCCATGGGAGTTCATTGCCCTTACAATTAGACAGGTGTGAAGGGAAACTGTGGCACAGAAAGAAAGTGCCCTTGAATCTCATTGAGGCCCAAGGTAGATGGGCACTAGGACCTGGAGGATCTGTAGTAGCAGCAGAGCAAGGGGAATAGTTCAGATTAACAGATGACATAGAGGGAAATGGAAGTCTCCCTGACCAGAGTGGGGGCACTGTGGGAGAATCTGTGCAGAGTTGCCCATGAGGGCAAGATATAGAGAGCCCCCAGCTTTGCCTCAGGAAAATCGAGTCTCACAGCTTATGTCAGCATCATTGACTAGCAAAACACCCCCTGTCCTGCTCATGGGTAATGATTTCCAAAGATTAATCCTCCAGAACTCCTGATTAAACACTGAAAAAAACCTAAAGATAGCAGTGCCCTCTAGTGCTTCTCAGGAGAAGACAACAAATGCACTGTTGCTGGGTAGATTATGACACATAGAGACCCCATGCAGCTAAATGTGCCACCCCAAGGGGTACCCAGGTCTGTCAGTCTTTGTGGAGGTGGGATGCCAATATTTTTCCCCATGAAGTGGCCAGTCAGTGGAGGTGCTGGCCTTCTGGTTGTCAGCCGGGAGGTTGGCCACAGTGCAAACAGGGTTCCAAATCAGAAGATTTTGCCAAAAACACCAGAATACCAAATTCATAGTTTAAAATAGTAATAATAACAAAATGCCCAAGTTCAACAAAAATTAGTAAAACAAGCAAAATCACAAGGTAAGAATAACCAATGCATAGCAAAACCTGAAGAGGAGATTTCTCCTATGAAAGTCAGAATAACGCAAAGAATTGATAATTTTCAGACTATGGTGCTAAATATGTTCCAAAAAAGATAAGGCACACAGAATACAAGTTAGCAGAGATCAGAAAATAAATGGAGGAATAAAATAAGATTCAACAATGAAACTGAAAACATAACAGAAAGAACTATTTGAACTGAAGAATAAAGCAACGGATTTAAAAAATGCAAAAGTAACACTCAGCAATAGAATCAAACAGACAGAAGACAGAAAAAATAAACTAGACGACAAAATAATTGACCTTATCAAGTCTCAAGAGAAACAAAAGAAAAGAACAAAGAAAACAAACATAAGGACACGAACAGACTGAAAATAAAAGGATGGAAAAAAATATTCCATGCAACCAATAAACAAAGAAGTTCAGGGTTAGCCATACTGATATCAGATAAAATAGATTTAAAATTAAAATCTATTACAAGAATAAAGAAGTGCATTGAATTATAATAAAACTGTCAATTCAGCAAGAAGACCTAACAATTGTAAACATATACGTACCTAACAGCAATGCACCCAAGTACATGAAACAAATACTGACTAACAGGAAAGTAGAAATAGACAACTCCACAATTACTGTAGATTACTTCAACAAACCACTTTCAATGATAGACAGAACATCTAAAAATAAGATCACTAAGGACACTGAGAACTTAAATAAAACCATAAACTAATTGGGTCTAATAGACATACATAGAACGTGCCACTCAGTATCAGAATAATACACCTTCTTCTAGAGTGCACATGGATCATTTTCCAGAATAGACTATATGCTGGGACAAAATAGGTCTCAAGAAATTTAAAAAAATTGAAATCAAACAAAGCATCTTCTCTGACCATAATGGCATGAAGCGGGAAATTAACAACAGAAAAAACAAGGAATAAATAAATAACACATGGAAACTAAATTACACACTACTATAGATTATTAGCTTATAGAAGAAACCATAATTGAAACTACAAAATTCCTAGAATCAAATGAAAATGAAAATACAGCATATAAAAAAGTTCTGTTACACAGCAAAAGCAGTACTCAGAGATTCATAGCAATAACTGCCTACAATACAAAAAGAAGATAGATGTAAAACCGTTAACTTAAACCAACAACTTGAACAAATAGAAAAGAGAGAGCAAAAGAAGCCCAAAGCTACCAGATTAAAGGAATCATAAAGATCAGGGCAGAACTAAACTAACTAGGAAATAGAGAAACAATAGAAAGAATCAACACAACCAGTAGCTGGTTCTTTGAAAAGATCAACAAAATAGACAAACCACCAGCTAAACTGAAAAAAGAAAAAAAGAAAAAAAAAAAAAAAAAAACTAGAAGAGGCTATAACCAAATTAAGAAATGAAATTGTTGATGTAACAGAAATAAAGAAAATCATAACTGATTATGATGAAAAATTGTATTCCAACAAATTTCAAAACATAGAAGAAATGGACAAATTCCTAGAAACACACTACCTACCCAAACTAACACAGACACAGATAGAATATTTACACAGACCCTTTACAAAGGTAGTGGTTGAAGATGTCATCAAGAAACTGACAGTAACAACCAAAAAAAAAGCTCAGGACCAGATGGCTACACTGGATAATTCTATCAAACATTCAGAGAAGAGTTGACACAAATCCTACTCAATCAGTTCAAAAAGCTAGAAGAGAAAGGAACACTACCAAACACTTCCTATGAAATCATCATAAAGCTGATACCTAAAACACGCAAAGATATTACAAGAAAAGGAAATTACAGACCAATATCCCTTAAGAAAACAGATGCAAAATTTTTCAACTAAATTCTGTCCAACAGACTTCAGCCACATGTAAAAAAATCATACACCATAATCAAGTGAAAGTGATGATCAAGGGTGATTCAACTTCAGAAAACCAACTTAATTCACTACAGAAATATAACAGAAAAAATCCATATGATCTTACCAATTGATGCAGAAAATGCATTCAATAAAATCCAACACCCTCTCCTGATAAAAACTCTCTGTAAAATAGGTATAAAAGGTAAATTTCTCAACATAATTGAGAGCATATATGCAAAACCAAGAGCCAACATTATACTCAGTGAAGAAAGGCTGAGAGCCTTCTCTTTTAGAACTGGAAGGAGACAAGAATGCCCACTCTTATTCACCATTAAACTGGAAACCTAGCCACAGCAATAAAAATAAAAAGAGAAATAAAAGTTCCAAATCTGAAAGGAAGATGTAAAACTACCCATATTTGCAGATGACATGATCCTATACATAGAAAACCCTAAAGATTCCCCAAGAAAAGTGCTGGAACTAATAGAACAATTTAGTAATGTTGCAGGGTACAAGATAAACACAAAAATCAGTCACATTCCTCTACACTAACAAAGACTACTACTCAAAAAAAATAAACTATAAAAAAAAATGAAGCAACCAATACAATTTACCACAGCTCCCAAACTGATCAAATACCTGGGAATTAACCAACCAAGGGACATAAAATACTGATAAGATACAAATTATAAAATACAACTTTAAGAGACAAAAAAAGACTTACAAATATGTTAATACATTCAGTGTTCATGAACTGGTACACTTAATATAGTGAAAATGTCAATTCTACCAAAAAATGATCTTCAGATACAATGCAAACCCAATACAAATCCCAACAACATTCTTCAGTGAAATGGAAAAACAAATGACCAACCTCATTTGGAAAGGAAAGAAATCACTGATAGACAAAGCAATATTGAAGAAGAAGAACAAAGCAAGAGACCTCACAGTCCCCAATATTGAAACATGCTATGCAGCCACTCTAATCAAAACAGTCTAGTGAATGTTCAATGATAGATACACAGATCGCTGGAATAGAATTGAGAACTTAGAATCAAACCCAGCCATCTATGGACAACTGATTTTCTACAAGGAGTCAAAGTCTCTTTAATATATAGTGCTGGCAAAACTGGATATTCACCTGCACAAAAATGAAATAGGACCCATACTTCACACCATACACAAAAACTAACTTCAAGTGGATCAAAGACCTAAATGATAAACTGAAAACCAAGAAAATTCGTGGAAGAAAACAGGGAGTAAACTGTGGGACCTAAGCTTTTGTGAAAATAGAATAACAAACATAACCACAAATGCACGAATAAAAGAATGCAAAATAGATAAATGGGGCCTCATAAAGGTTAAAATATAATGATCATCAAAAGACTTTATTAAAAGAATAGAGAACCAACCGATTATGGAAATATCTCCAGAAATGACTTGCCTGACGCCTTAATCATCTAGTGCTGCTACAACAGAAATACCACAAGTGGATGGCTTTAACAAAGAGAAATTTATTCTCTAACAAATCCAAATACAGGGTGTCAGCTCCAGGGGAAGGCTTTCTCTCTCTGTTGGCTCTGGAGGAAGGTCCTTGTCTTCAATCTTCCCTTGGTCTGGGAGCGTCTCAGCGCAGGAACCTCAGGTCAAAAGGATGTGCTCTGCTCCTGGCGCTGCTTACTTGGTGGTATGAAGACCCCCCAACTCTCAGCTTGCTTCCCTTTCCTTTTATCTCTTGTAAGATAAAAGGTGGTGTAGGCCACACCCCAGGGAAACTCCCCTTACATTGGATCAAGGATGTGACCTGAGTAAGGGTGTTACATCCCACCCTAATCCTCTTTAACCACTCACAGAGATCATGATTTATAACACATCATGAAAAATTGAGGACACTCACACAATACTGGGAATCATGGCCTAACCAAGTTAACACATATTTTTTGGGGACATAATTCAATCCATGACATTCCACCATTTGGCCTCCAAAAATCCATGTCCTTGCCACATGTAAAACACATTCACCCCATCACCTGACAAGGGTCTAATCTCTAACATCTGTAGAAAGTTGCAGCATGTGAACAACAAAAATACAAACAACACATTCACAAAATAGGCAAAGGAAATGAGCAGAAGTTTCACCAAAGAATCCATCCAAGCAGACAACAAAAATATGAGAAGATATTCACAATTATTACACATTAGAGACATGCAACTCAGAACTGCAATGAGAAACAATCTTATCTCAGATAAAACGGCTCTGATGAAAAAAAAAAAGAGATCATCAAACCTTGTGGTGACCTTGTGGGGAAATTGGAACCTATATCTACTGCTTGTGGGACTGTAAAACAGTACACCCCCTATGAAAAATGCTTTCTCAAAAAACTCGAAATAGATCTGCCCTATGATCCAGTAATCCCATTCCTAGCTATATACCTTACACCCATTGCAGTCGAGTCAACGTCGACTCATAATAACCCCATGGGGCAGAGTAGAAGTGCCCCATATGGTTTCCAAGGAGCAGCTGGTGAGTTTGAACTGCTGAGCTTTTTATTAGCAGATGAGCTGTTAATCACTACACCACCAACTCTCCAGGTATGTACACTAGAGACCTCAAAAAAATGTATGCACACCTATGTTCATTGCTGCTTTATTCACAACAGCAAATAAATGGAAACAACCACAGTGCCCATCAACAGATGAATAGATAAACAAAATTGTGGTACATACATACAATGTAATACTCCACAAGCATAATGAACAAAGATAAGTCCTCGAAATATAATATAGACTGGCCTGGAGGGCATAATGCTAAGTAAACTAAGTCAAGCATATAAGGACAAGTATTATATGATCCCTCTTTTATAACAACACAAGAATAGATACATACAGAGAGACCAATGTTCCTTGGAGGTGACCAGGGAGAAAAGGGGAGAGGGGAAAGTACCCTTTAGATCATAGAGACTTGCAAATTTTTTTTGGTGATGGGACAAGTGGCACCCAATGTGGATGTAGTGACAGCAGCACAACCATAGTGAAAACCAGTGTTTGAGCACAGCAGTAATCACACGATTGAGTTTTATTATAATTATGCTCTTGTTTTCTTGGCAAGTCCCAAATCCCTGGGTCAGCATCAGGGCATGATGAACCCAAGATCCATAGGTCAGATGACAGCATGCTGGCTCACAGTGGCGAAGGTCGACAATCCAAGACCAGTAGGTGAGACGGCTGGCTGCTGGCCCCAGTCCCAAGAACTGGAGGTCAGATGATGATGAGCCAAATACTAGATCCAGGGCAGAGCAAAAGCCAGTGAGCTTTACCAGAAAGTCTACACATATTGGATGCAAGTCACAATCCAAGAAAACTCCCTTTTAATTGATTGGCTACTCAGAGCAGATCCCATCATGGAAATAATCACATGATATCAGATCTCATCAGAGCAGTTATTAAATCATTATATGACTACCAAAACAGTCCATAAATGCCAAGACACTGAGAATCATATCCCAGCCAAGTTGACACACAATCTTAAAGATTACACTATCTAAGTGTCACTAAGGTTTGAAGACTTGAATGGGAAATATTTTATAACAATAGAATGACAGTTGTCCCGGAATCTCGTGTCTCATCTCAGCTGGAATTATACCAGACTTTTATTTTATCCTCAGTGAAGTTTAATAGGATCTACACCTTAAAAGAGGGTTAACAGAGGGAATGAAGTTGTGGAAAGTTGTTAGAATGCTGTAAAGAAAAGGAAAAGACGCCCCTGTTGGGGTTAATCTAACAGCACAAAAAAAAACAAAGAACTTTTGGACTAGATTTAATATACCCAACAGCCAGTTCTTGGTTTGCCTAGGAAGTGTTGAAGAAATAAATTATATACTATATGATTTGTAGGTAAAAATATTATTTGTTGTCAGAACATTTATTACAACTCTTACAGAGGCCAGCCTCTGAATTTGGATCAAGACACCCATTTCAGACGAGAAAATAACTTGAGGAAAATGAGACAGCAGCTCAGTCTAATAGGAACAGAGAGTCCATATGAAGCAGTCATAATAGATAAGGTGAGAACTGGATTTGTGCCTATTTTAGATGGTCTCCAATGTATTGCTCAGTTAAGGGCAATCAGGACCGTGTTCAAGTCTAACAAATAAAACTTTCTGCACATTCTGTTCCATTGAGAGGCTGCAGAGGAAGAGTATTCTGGGTAGAGTAAGAGCTCTCTGGGAAAATATGTAAATAAAGCAAATCAGAGAGTGCCAAGGAGATTTGTTTAATTAGAAATGTAACTGTGTCGGGTGGAAGAGATCCCAGGAGATAGAGATAACTATTTTGTATTTAAAGAACACTCTATGTTCAAATGAATAGACTGTTCTAGAGGTAGATTGAATATCATTGATGAAACAAGTTGCTTTAGCCAAAGTAATTTAAATACTTAATTATGAAAACCCTCTTCAGTGAGGAGGAAACAAGATTATCACCAACAAACCAAAACCCAAACCCACTGCAGTCAAGTAGATTCTGACCAACAGCGACCTTCAGGACAGAGTAAAACTGCCCCATCAGGTTTCCAAGGCTGTAAATCTTTAAGGAAGCAGACTGCCACCACTTTCTCCCACAGAGCATATGATGGGTTCTAACTGCAG